>NW_020194481.1:641588-897220 GCF_003019875.1 Amorphotheca resinae ATCC 22711
GGGGGGGGGGGGGGGAGAGAGAGGAGAGAGAAACACATACCCAACCCAGTAACAGGATCCCAGCCCCTCGCAGTCTCGAACCCAGCACCACAGCCCTGATTCCCGCCCTTCACGACATCGTTAAACATCTGGGGATATGCATACATGGCCGGGTTCAAGAAGCCAAGTGGTGCTTTCCCGTGGTTGAGACGCTGCTCGTTGATGCGCGTGATGAGGGATGCGAAGAGGGGCGCGCTGGCCGAGGTGCCGTCGAGGAGTGTGAGGTTCCCTTGGGTGAAGATGGCCAGGGAGCGGCCGGTGGCGGAGATGTCTGGATAGCTGGGGGATGTGTTAGGTATTATGGAGAGATAGATGGAGGAAGAGAGGGAATGAATGGGCTTTAGAAGGCTTACCCCCGACCGAGACGGTTATAGACTCCGCCATCCTGGCCAAAATTCGCGATGCCGTCATAAGAAGGGGAAGAAGGCGGGTACTGTTTGAGGTAGGCAGCCACGGCTTCCTGCTGGTACGTAGGTTGCGTGTAGATGTTGCTGAAGCCGCCGCCAGAGGTAAAGTTATAGTTGGCATCGTAAGCTGCGCTTTCGGGGTCGTAGACTGTAGAGCCGGGGTCGATTTGAGTAGCACCTACACTCGTCACGTAGGGACAATTGTTGGGCCAGCTGGGAGAAAAGATGGAGCCATTATCTCCTAGGCAGCCGTTGTCGCTGTCGTCGCCAGGATGGCCTGCGACGCCGTTGTCTCCGGAGGAGAAAATCACCGAGATACCTTGGAGGCCGAGTTTCATGAATCTATAATGAAGGTGTCAGATGGATGGGATGCATACGTATAGATGAGATATTCTCACTCCATGCACTGCCGCTCCTGATAGCTTGGAGGAAGATCTGCTTCCTGGCCGCTGTACGAGATCGAAATTACATTAGTTGGCTATTCAAAGCTGTTAGTGAGTTTCGAGCTTATGGCTTTGGTGAAGGAGCTTGCTGTATAAAGTCCACATTGGTGTTGACCATTAGGTGTATAGCCATCTTGAACCGCTAAAAGTCGTCAGCAATCATGTTAATCCTGATAGAATTGGGTTCTTACGATCGTCACCGGTCTCTCCAAAGGCAGTATAATTACAATAAGACTATGGATACATTAGCACCTTATTCCAAAACCCCTTGGTGACGCCGGCTACTTACTCCGTCTATAGCATCTAACATATTATTGAAGCCTGGAGCTTGAAATACTGTGATAGTCTGGGGGTAGATGAGAGGGTACGCTATTTCGAAATCCAATTCAGGCTCGCCGTCAGCGTGTGCCACATCTGTTGAAGCTATGGAGCCGTCAATAAGAGCTGGAATTGGAGCAGTGCCTTGTGGTATATTTGGGGTGAAATTGGCAAAGAAGAGATCGAGATCCCTTTGAGCGTATTCTTCACCCGCCTCGAAGATCCCCAGCGAGTTGTCGTAGCGCGGCTCACCATCTGGGTATTCTGGAGTTTCTGGGATTCCTGTTAACAGGTTAGAGCAGAAATTCATTTCTACAAAAGATTGAAGAGTTGGGGTTTTGGCTCGCAAGAAGTTTCAGCAGCAGAACGGGGCAAGTTAATTAGTAAGTACTGACCATACAGAGCTCTGATACATGCAGGTGTAACGGCGACGTCGCAATTTGCAAGTGACTGGGGTACACGCTTCTTGAGAGAACGGCCAGATCCCTTGCTACTCTGAAAAGAAACAACATCAAAGCTGCGCCTCTCCAGAGGGCTCTTTGTGGGTGCAAATAGTTTGATTCCGGGAGTAATATAGTCAATATGCTCTTGGATATAGCCTGGAACGTGATAGCTATTCTAATGTAAGCACATATACTATCATCTCTTTGGATATGGGCCTCTGGAAAAAAGATTTCATACCTCTCGCAAGCAGGCGTCACATGGCCAGATTCGTGCTCATACAGGTGATACTCGGTATGAAGCAAATCTTCAACCTCATCCGTGGTAGCATCAAACGCCAGCCAACCCTTGTTATCGGAATGTATGATACGAGTGTTGTCGATACCAAAATCCGCCAACCACTGCCTCACACTGTCGACGGACTTCTGGTCAGGGGAGAACATTTCTATGACTTCATGCGAAGTCCAATGCTTGGCATAATTGACGGAATCTGGATGTGAGCTATCATTGGGCTTAGCTTGTAGGTCGTAACAAGAATACTTAGGGAGGCGAGAAGGGATGCATAACTAACACATCCATCAAGAGGTCATAGCCCCGATGTAGGTTTTTCTGCTTCAGCCCGATCCTCATGGGAAGAATAACAGCAGGAGACAGCCTCTCACGCTTGACCCATCGTGAGGGTGTAACGGCACGCTTTTCATGAACAACATGTGCCTTGGGAACCACGACACATTGTGCTGTAGCAAAGAGGGTGAGAGCAATGCATAGGAAGGAGGAGGAGGATCTCATCGTGGCGAAGAGCTCAGGATGAGTTTCAATATTATAAAATTAAAGTAAAGTGTTGGATGAACGATTCCCACTGGGGATTTCGTCCTCTTTGTACTGCGCACTTGAAGAGGAGCGAAGGAACATAGCATTGGGAGTAGGATCGAAGGCGCATCCTTTCTTGTATGATTGCATTATAACTGAATGTTGGAGCCAGCGAAGCACAAGGCAGACTCAACATCAGTTGGAGGCGTGACTGAACCAATGAAATCAGGTCAACCTGTAAAGAGAGGGAGAGATGGAAATGGTGGTTATGCATTTCTGTGGACTTGTGGTGGCATGGTCTGCACAGCCGTGCCCCTGCTAAAAGGCCTCGGGTTTTGGTGGAATGACTTTCCATCACAGAGATTGATCGTGATTAAGCATAGATAGTGTTATTGCATTGTAGAATATTGTGGCGAGTCTGTTCATAAAGCTCTACACACGAGGTAAGATAAGGTACCTTGGATCGTGCAGCATGGTGATGAGGTGGGAGGTGATCCACTAGAGCCACCCGGGTAAGGCTATAAACTTTTGGCCTCAAGCTCGACTCGCTTTGGCTTTTCTGTTCAGGGGGGATTAGCCGATTGATGAAGACTATGCGGCACAGGACATCGTTCAGTGAGTCAGAATCAACTTCACGTCTGCAATTTTCTTCCTTGTAGTTTGATGTCTGATAATAAATATCGTCTTGTTTGTTCATCCTGCAAGTGTCAAGGCTTTCATCTAGTCATTTGGGTCGTTTGAATCAGAGACCCCCGTTCTTAGGATTTTGCACAAGGCGAGCATTTCATTCCTTCACAGCAGAGGATTCCAACCGCATATTCTCGATCAATAAACCAGTCATGGAGGAAACTGGTCCCAAATTCTATGTCCACGACCAATCGACCGCTATACAAACCTTCCTTCCACTCCTACACCCCCATCTTCCTTTCTCCAACCCCATTTACAATCGGCTTCAGGCACCACACAATACACCATCAAGACATTGTCTCTTTGCCGCAACCTTTCCACCTCCATCCTCTGAATCTCCATCCTCTGCCACAGGAGTATACACAATCCTCTTTGCCGATAGATCCCGACACGAGGAATCCCAAATCTGGATCTTCAACCCCATAATCACGAGCCCTTCCCCGCTGTCTCAATCCCAACAAGATGCACTCACATCCCATCTTACATCAGCAATCCTCTTTCTCAAAGGAGTCACTATCCCAGAAGCACCTGGGTGGCCATTCTCCCCTATTCTCCGCTTCGCCTGTCTCCACGAAACCATTGGCTCGTCTCTAAGGAAGATTGCCGAGTCCAGAAATGCCATGCCCTACATCACTGAGTGGAATGCGTGGAATGTATCTACTTCCGCAGTGTCCAATTCAGCAGAGAGCAAGCCGCTACCTGAAGGCTTCACAGTGGCACGTGTTCCCGAAGACCAACTTGATATTGTGCTCGCCACTTCCACGATCAAGCGTCTGCCTTCTACTTACCTTATCCTCCCAAACGTGGGATTGCTGAACCAGGAGGGAACTTTAGTGGCGTGGTGTTACGTTGCTATCGATGGCAGTATCGCAACATTGTACGTGCTGCCTGAATATAGGGGTAAAGGCTTCGCATCATATGTCGCCAAGGAGTTACTGGCAAGACTGAGTAGAGGGGAATTCAAAGATATGGGCTATGATGGGAAGAGTGGGTGGGTTCACGCTGATGTTAAGGCTGGGAACACACCCAGCGAGGGGGTCATGAAATCACTGGGGGCGAGCGTGTCCTGGACTACCAGTTATATGTGGGTCGACAGTGATAAATTTTGATGCCTATAGGCATATGTCACGGGTTCAACTCGATTGCTACACACAGGAAGAGACATGATCACCAAGTCTTATGCTAGGATAAATTTCAGTCAGTACCTTTCATTTCATAGATAGTTTTGATCTCTTTAGAACATACCTCTATTCCGCCATTAATAGCTAAAGCACCCGCATCCCCACAAGCCATGAAGCCTGAAAATGACCCCACTCATGCGTCCAGTGTTCCTCACTAACTAGATGCTCGCCGATCAAAGACTTGTCTGTTCCTTAGGTAGTTTCCTGTTGGTCGGAAGCCGCAATTCCTTAGAGTGTCTGAATCTGTCTCTCGCGATTAGCTAGGTTGCATCAGACAAACAAGCAAATGCAACATCACAGAATATGGCAAATGTCAGCACAGAAGGCTGTTTCTCATACGAATCTATCATACAAAAAAGTCATTCAAGTAGCCTCGTTATAATGGATAACTATATCATAATAGAGAAGACCAAGCATCTATGCTAGCCTTGTTCTGTAGGTCATTGGAACATCATAAATCCTCCTCCTGGTAGCATATTACCGGAAAGTCCTCGTAACAACCCTTTCAATGCGGGGTTTCCGGCTTCAATGCGTAAATCTTGACCGGGAGCAGCTCGGATGGAAGCCCTTTCTGAATTTCCATCTTCTTGACTTTCAATCCTGCCTCCTCAAAGATATGTCGTAATTTCTCGTCCGTTCTGTGAATGTTTCAGCCAACTTCGCTACTCCATAGTCAGGAGAAGAGGGTTTATATACCTGGTAACACTGCTATCAACCTCATCAAAATCATCTTGCCCGCTTGTACTCAGGTTCTCTTTCACTATAATCCAGCCCTCCTCCCTCACAACTTTTGCGCATTTCTTTAGATATGCGACTAGTTGGGCGTCAGTCAGGTGACCTAAACACCATTGGTTCCAGATCAGATCATATCTCAGGTTTTCGTTCCAATCCGGCGACCACTCTTCCAGTCCCACGTTGAAAATCTCTCCGATGCCTTGTTTGCCCTTCAAGACGTCCGAGAACTTGGCAATTGGCTCGACAATATCAACTGTCTCCGCAACACTCAGAAGAAGACCTTCGGTGATCCGTCCAATTCTGCTTCTTGATCAGTATACATGCTAGTCAGAGCCACAAAATAATTGATATAAACGGTGTGTTGTGATGCCCAAAATAGCTTGGATTGAGTATCCTTTTGATGAAGGCACGTGACCCAAGAGATGAAATCCAGCTTACCCTGCACCGCAATCAACCGCTCTCTCCACTTTCTTCTTGCCCTTCCCCCCGACCCCAAGCTTAGCCAGGAAGTTCTTCGAGCCTTGGAGATCGACTTTCGAGACGTAAGGAAAGCCACCTAGCATTCCATTCACATCAGCGTCGATGCTTTGCCAGTACGCTCGAGCGTCCTGGTGATTGATGTTGGCGTCCGCCATTTCGTTCCAATTGGGAATGAGCAGATTGTCGCTATGAGATGGTCATTGCGCTTGAATGTCTCAGTGCAAGCCTGGAATGAAGTAGATTGAGAGGAGAATGCTCGAGGTTGCTGGGGTCTCGCTTACCTAAGGGCCTTTCTAGCGCGCGGCTGAGGATGAGCCTTGCTTGCGGTAGTACGTCTAGCACCCTGTGCTTTGGAAGCATCCAATGAGAACCGCCAAACAACCTACAAAGGATACCGTCGGAATGGAAATGAAAAGGCTTGCCATCAGTATAAAATCGAAGTACATGTTAAGATCTATGAGTGTATTAACATTTGCGAAAGCCGAAGCTCGGGGAGCCTTGAGAGTAATCCTTGACTACCTTAACATCCAGACTCGTTGACCATCATCAAGCCTGTTCTCGTTATCCTAACGCCACATGATATCCAATACTCCGTCCCAAAGCAGAACCATCTATTCTTCATCACTGCTGTCGACAATGAACCCTGCTCTAGTTCTTTGTCTGACCGGTCTGACAACCGGCATCACCTCCTCGTCCTCATCATCTGACATAGCTTTTCCAGCTTGGTCTTTTCCAGCTTGGTCTTTTCCAGCAAGTGATTGTTCAGGCGATGCTGACCCATCACCACTGGAGAGTTTCCGCCGCTTTGGCTGCGATGATTTCTGGTGTGGACTTGACATTGGCGTATCTGTTTCTTTATCATCAGATTCAGCAAGGACATTGTCCCTGGCAGCCGATGAAGAACGGATGCTTGCGCCTGTGATTTCGTCATCGCTATCTGTAGATATGGCGCTCGACAGCCTCTTCCTGATCTGTTTCTGTTTCTGTTTCTCTTTTTCTTTCTCCTTTCCAACATTCAGCAACTCCTTCATAATGTTAATTTTGGACTGCTGTCTAAGCTTTTCTTCCTGCTCGAAGAAGATCCGATCTCTTTCTTCGTCAGTCTCATCATCGCTATCATGAACAAATAGTTCGCTTTTAATTTTGCGTTGCTTTTCAAGTTCTCTTTCTCTTCGGGCAGCCGCACGTGCTTTGAGTTGCTCTTCTGTGGGGCCATTGTCTTCGCTACCTTCCCTCCTCCTCCTTCGCCGAGTCTTTTTGAGTGTCTCCAAAGCGTCCTTCTTCCGAGAAGTAGGGCCACCAGCAGGGAAAAGAGGTTCTTCCTCTTCGTCGTCATCGATCCCATCGTCTTCATCATCAAACACCGCTCTCTTGCGAGCAGTTGTGCCTGCAGATTTCCTTCTAATAAAGTCCCCAGCTTCTTTTCCATCATCAAAAACTGGTGGGCTAAATTCAGACTTCGCGATCAGGTCGAGCGCTTGTTTGAGCTGATCGGCAGATATTGTCGATGGCACAATCCAAGAAGTGTCGGGATCATCCTGGGCGCCGACGCGTTGAAATCCAATAAGAGTCATCAAAAGCCGAAGATAACCGTTCTTGAACATGGCGAGCTTCCTGGCCTCATCATCCGCTTTGACCACTTCTCAAGTTAGTAAAATAAAGGTGCCTCGAGGAGAACAATACATACAGATTGAAGGAGGTTTCGGCATCTCGGTCGACTCCGCAGCTGGCGTCGCATCAGGTTCCCCGAACGGATCTTTCTCGACGGAAGGCAGCGCCTGGTTTGCCGCCTCCCAGCTCCGGCGTTCACTCTCTGCTGATGCAAGTTGTGATTTTAGCCATTGTAGGTGCTCCCCTTCGTTCCGGTCCAACATTGCACCCACGACAACACCGATCTGTTCTTCCCACTCCATACCTGGTTTCACCTCCAGCTCAGCCGCAGCCCTTGGCTTTGTTGTCACTGTCTGCTTCTCATACCCATACTCCAGATAGTGCGCTGTACCATTGGTCTTCGAGAAAAGCATCTCGACGACAAGCTCCGGACGCTCTTGCATCTTCCGAGTACATTTTTTCAGTAGTTGTCGGACTAATTCATCCCATTCCTTGAAGTGGCTAGATGAAGGGTCCAGCCCCTCAGGGCCCTTGATCATCTTGTACAGAAGTGCGATTATGTCGACCCTGAAAAGCATCACACTCATTTCCTGCTTGAAAGCAACTCTGTAAAAGAATCTATGAGACCTCTTTAACTGTGAAGGCTTCAAGTCATTATAGTAGCCCGTGAATGTGACGAACGTGTCGATGCATCCTTGTGATAGAAACCTTGCCGAGAACCGTTTGAAATCAAACTTCCGTTCACTAGTTGTCTTTTCTGCTCGTGCTTCATCTTCTCCATCTGAATCGTCGATATCGTCGTTACCATCGTCTTCTCCAGCCTTTTTGGCGGCCTTCTTCTTGCGCCTTACTCTTCGTCGTGATCTCACTTGCAAGTCCACATTCTGCTTCGAGTACTGTTCTAATATCCGCAGGTAGTTGTGAGCGAGCTCAGTACAGGAATCCAGATAACCGAATCCTTGGTCCTTGTAGGTTCGCGTGATGTTCGCTACCCTATCATGGGTTTCTTCCTCGTAAAAGATCCGATTGAGGATATTTTCAGCGATATCCTGATCATCTTCGAGCGGGGATTCAGACATCTCCTGGACAGTAAGAAGGATCTGGGTGAAGCATTTCATAGCAGCGCTTAGATCTTGCCACGACTTATTTTCAAACGACGTGTTCATAGCTCTGTTCAGGGTAATGAACATCTCCTGATTTAAGACGCTTGCAATGAGCGCAAAGCTGTCAATATCTTCAGGAACAGCTGGTTTCTTCCCTTTTTGTGGCTTCTTGCTCTTCCTCCTCATGCGTTCCGCCTCAAGGAACCATGCTACAAGATAGAAAAATTGCCGTGGGTGGTATTCGAGAATACGCTCCGCTTCTCGATCGATAGCTTTGCGTATATGATTAAAAAGCGGATTGAAGCCTGCATCCAGGAAATCCTCGACAAATGCGCGAAGGTGTTTGTTCGCCTGCATGGTCAATGGAGCCGGCGTATCAAAGTCCAAGGGGCCATTGTCTCCCTTTAAAGCGCGACGAGGTGGTTTGTATTTTTTCGTACTGTCCATCTTGGCCAGCCCTCTGGCACTGTCAGTTAACGCACCTTGTCCCGAAATAGTGGTCATCTTGGCGTTCTCTCGTTGGAGCCAGACCATGGTGCCAAATCGATTATGTCTTGTCGGCGCGTTGCTTTGATAGCTTCTCAGCATAGCTGCTTCTTTATTTCGCAGCTTCACAAGTTCGTCGATCTTGGCGTTGCCCGCTTTCTCGTCGTCCATAAACAACTTTTCAATATCCACTCCTTTTATGAGATGAAACAAAACCTCCATAACCACAACGTCCTGAGTATTGAAATCTTCGCCCATGGTAGAAGAGACAGTGAGTAACAAGTGAAAGATATCTTGATAATCAAAAGCATCAATAGTCGCAGATCTGGATATCTCGGCCTCGTCACCCTCATATTTCACATTCGAAGGCGGGGCGATCATTGCAATGTTCCGCAGAAAGTAGAGCACAAGTTTGATAATGCCCTCATCGCGCGTACTCCGATCTCCCAACGGCTGTGCCATAGATGGTAAGGCACACCTGACCGCCGTATGCAGTATCCGTGCTCCATCGAAATTGATAATCGAACACTTGTATCCCAGTTGGGCAATCTCCAGGAACGGAATATGTCTGTGGTGGTTGACGGTCATCTGGTTGGGGTTTTTTTCGAGTGGCCATGTCAGAGGCACTAGGAGCTCCAAACATGCCAAGGCGATTTTTGACTTCAGTCTGTCGTCCGTCGCATTCTCTGGCCAAGCTGCCAGAATCTGAAGTAAGTCCCCTCCCACCAGATTGGATTCTGCCAGACACCGTGCTACATCCAGTCGATTGGCCTTCTCATCGTATAGTTTCAACCATTTCTTCAAGTCTCGAAGGCATGCCAGAGCATCGTCTCCAAGCACGTATCGGCCATCTTCATCCGCACCGCTTCCTCCAAGCTACAAACGCGTCAGCACAATCGCAATAGATAGTAGAGCGTTCAAGTGTGGTCGACTTACCGCTGTGACAAGACTCGATACATATGCGCGAACCTGGGGATCCACGACATCTCTCCTGCCATCTCCTAATTCCATTTTGTTGGTTGGCAGTCAAAGAATTGTGTGGTCAGACTTTGCATGGTTGCTGAAGCTCTTTACACGCCGTTTCCTAACCCACGCGTCGACGCGCATCCCTGCAAAGCCGCGTCGCTGCTAAGCGCATATGGGCGGGCCGAGGGCGGCCTGGTTAAGCCGAGGGGCAGAATAAGCTTATATGCCGGGGAATCTCTCCACGGGCTCACCTTTCCATTATCGAGCTTCTCCACAACCGCTTTATCCTTTCGCACATCACATTACTCGCACAAAATGATTACTCCTATTGTTCGAAGGCAACTTATTCAAACGGCGAGGCACTCAAGATGTTTCAGTTCAAGCCCAATCGCCGCTGCGCAGGAGGTTAAACGTCTAGGCGTCATCGGTGCTGGGCAAATGGTAATTCTGAATATCTCCTCATTTACTTTACCGCGGCTAACGAACCTCAGGGATTGGGGATCGCACTGGTGGCCGCACAGAAAGCTGGAGTCCCGGTGACTCTTGTGGACACGAATCAGGCCTCAATTGACAAGGGCCTCAAGTTTGCAGGTAACATGTGTTGCCATCACCCAGGACGGTGCATGAGCTGACATCTGCCCCTCTGCAGACAAACTGTTGGCCAAGGATGTCTCGAAAGAGCGCATCACGCAAGAGCAATCTGACAAGATACGATCCCTCCTTGGGCCGACTACGACGATGGACTCACTGTCAGATGTCGACTTCGTGATCGAGGCTGTGCCTGAGATCCCATCTCTGAAATTCGACATCTTCCGCTCTCTTGCGCAAATCTGCCCTCCCCATGCCATTCTCGCCACCAATACCTCTTCAATCTCCATAACTCGTATCGCAGCAGCGACCACCACAGATCCAAAGGACACCTCCGCCTCGTCCCGTGTCATATCTACACATTTCATGAATCCGGTGCCCGTCCAGAAAGGCGTCGAAATTATCACGGGCCTGCAAACAAGCCAAGAGACTATTGACACAGCGCTGGCGTTCTGTAAAGCAATGGGCAAGATCCCATCGAAGTCTGCTGATTCTCCTGGCTTCCTAGCAAACCGGATTTTGATGCCTTATATCAACGAGGCAATCATTTGCTTAGAAACTGGTGTAGGTGAGAGAGACGATATCGATGCGATCATGAAGAATGGGACAAATGTACCCATGGGCCCTCTGCAGTTGGCCGACTTCATTGGCATTGATACGTGTTTAGCAATTATGAAGGTGTTGTATGAAGAGACCGGAGATTCGAAGTACAGGCCTAGCATACTACTCGGAAAGATGGTTGATGCTGGATGGCTAGGAAAGAAGAGTGGAAAGGGGTAAGTTTTCCCTTTGTGAGAGAAGGTGTATACACTAACAGACCACAGATTTTATGACTATTAGCCAATTTAGGTTGCTCAAGAAATATATATGTAAATTCTGTCGTTGCCATTCTCGCCAACAAACTTCGAGTTTCAAGGTGCATCCAAGCTGTCATATTATTCACGCCCTGATTTCTTAAGCCCTTATCCCCAAAGTTGCCTAGGTGTTCGGTATATCTCAATTCGAAATATGATACAGGCCTAGCTGTTGAACTAGTCCAAGCTAACGACGAGTAAATACTTTATAATATATACAAGTGAAGAATTTCTCTACGCTCGTTTGAAGCAAAGTTGCGTGCACATAGATCATTGAGCAAAGGCACAAGCCTGAAGCTTCGCCGCTCTCTTCTATGGTCACTTTCTTCTTTATTCTATCTCGAAGCGATACGGTACAAGTCGGAGTATTAAAACGCAATTATTTTGGGGAAACAGCTAAGAGCTGTGAGAAAGGGAAAGCAAGGAAGATATCTCAACGTCCGGGGATTAGAGATTAGCGATATCGTAATATTATGATGGCTCGTTTGAAGAATGGCATCGCCGGCATTAAAATCATCTTTAGAAAGGAAGTCGTGCATATCGTCGAAGTCTTTCGTAGCCCTCTCAAATCTCGTTGAATATTCCTCCCGTTGCCCAGATGATGTCTAAGGATGTTCAAAGGTCCCCGGCATTGCAAAACTCCTTCTTCGTTCTTGTCCTGACTCGTACTCAATCGGCCGTAGGTAGGATACGTCCTCATTATTCCGCGCTTGCTGCTGTTGCTGATCTCCTGGATGAACTCGTCCTTGGCTTGCGGGATCCTGGATATTCTGCCCTCGATTACCGAAATCTCTATCTCCTTGTTGTACCCTCGCAGGACTGAGAGTCGAAGTATAAATATTTTGAAAATCTTGCGGTGGCGCCATCGGTGCCCCCAACTGTGGAATGTTGACGTCTCTAGACTCTTGCCCGCCATCGACTGGAGTTCGTGGTAGTGAGTAGCCAACAGGCACCGTTAATGGCGTACAGGCATAGCCATCAGCAAAAGTGCTAGAAAATGACCCACTTCTTGGTGTTGGCGGTACACCATGTGATGAATTATGTTGAGGCGGAAATATTCGATACTGGTTCCTGAGATCAAGACCTGAAGGGAATTCTGATGAGGAGTTTCTGAGCCTAGACATTGCAGATGGTGAGGATTGCTGCAAGGCAGAGGGACCTTGTGCTGGAGAATATGTCATGTGTGTGGGTGAGCCCTGAACATTCGCATCTATGTGAGAAGTTAGCCGGCGTAATCCTCATCAGGGGTCTGAATGATTTTGGGAACTTAAGACGAACTTGAGTACGTGTTGCCGTCGTTCTGGTTTACAATGACAGTAGTGGTACCACTTTGGTCAGGCTGATAGGCAGACTGTGGTTGTTTACTCAATTGCGGACTAGGCTGTCCCGTTTGGTAATGAGCGTAGCCTAGGGTTTCTCCTTTCCAAGACATACTTGACCTTAAAGGAGACTGGATTGATTCAGATCGCGACCTCTGCATAGTATCTCGGATTTGTAAGGGTTGTAACGGCCGAGCATGCTGCCGAGAATGAGAAAGAGTCTGATAGCTATTTTGTCGATCAAATGGGTTTGAGCTCCGGGGTCCAGCACTCCTTGGGTTGGAGAGGTGACTTGGGTAGTAGCGATCTGTTGAATTCAATGCCAAAGGTGAAGAATGTACGTCAGAAGAGCCCATTGGTCCCCCTGGAGAGAACCCAACGTGTCCAAATGCCGGGCTGAGACCAGTTGGTGAAATGTGCTCCTCCTGTTCGTTCCTTCGCATGGTGTCAACTATCAAAGGGCGCATCATATGGTCCGTGTATTGGGGAACAAAATCAACCGGCGACTGCATAGTAGCGCCAATGCCGTGAACGGCTCCGTAAGGTGAGTGTAAAGCCTGAACATTGTCGAAACCATCTGGTACAGCCCTCATTTTGATTATACGTTCCCGGTCATCCGCTGTAAGACGCTTTGTTTTTGCACGCCTAGAATCAGTCAACGATATTATTCGAACATTGAGAATCGGTTCACTCACCGGTTTTGAAACCAAACCTGGACTTGCCTAGGGCTTAGGCCTGGGATTTCCCGAGAGAGTCGTTCTCTGTGTGCGGCATCAGGATGCGCCTGTTTTGCGAATTCGCTCATTAAAAATCGAGTTTGTTGGTGTGTGAGGCTGGGCAATTATCAGTCTTAGAGTACACAAGGCTAATAAGTAGTGTTAGGGAAATCATACCGGAAACGCTTCATCTTCCTGCGTTCTGCTTGACGTTCTGCCGCAGTCTGCGGCGCGGTACCCCCTTCTCCTGAATCGACCATTTCATCATCACCCTCCTCATCATCCTCCTCGTCTTTAGGCTCGACATTGCTTTCTATTCCTTTGTTGTTCGCTATTGTTCCTTGTTGAGGGGGTGCAGCAGATGTAGAACTGAGTGGACTCGATCCGAGAGAATCCAGAGAAAGTGCTGTTGACTCTATGGAGGCCAAGGATGCATTGCGTATTGAATTGTTTAACTGGTTACCACCGTCAATTGGTACAGAATCTGGCTGTTCAATGATAGCCGGGGGTTGTGGATCTTTTCGTATAGGACCGAGACTATGCCGTTGTTCTAATTGGGGCGCTCCATTGACTTGTTGCTGGCTCTGGTTGCCATCAAATACATTCAAGCTTGTTGGTTGCTCAAATGGAGGCTGGACTAAACCAGTCTCCCCAGGAAGAGGAAACGAAGAATACTGTTCTCGCCAGTCCGGCTGCGTTGGCGGTGGCCCGAAGTTCGACATGCGTGAGGACGCGGCGTTTTGATAGATGGCCTCGAGCTTGCTAGGAGACCAAGTGTTCCGTCCAATATCACATTGCCGTGTGACAAGCATTGAGAGTTGTATTTTCTTCTGGTGCAAGGAATTTTGAAAGCTAGTCCTATCTTCCGACTGGCGCGGGCCTTGATGTAGCGTCGAGATGGAGGAGAGCGAAGGACTCGTATGAAGCCGTGGAATGAACGAAAGTGAGGGCCACTAAGGACAGAGACTGGTCATCGACCAGAAGAAAACATATGGCCTATTGAAAACAGGCTTATACTTTGTCGGTTGTGAAATATTTCGGCCAGCCTGTCGAGAAAGAAGTCGGATATGGTGGAAGGCCCCTCCTACACTGTCCGGGGAGTGGAAAGAGGCGCTTTGGAACTGTGAATCAACCTTCAACAGGTAAGATTCCTAGTTGCCCAATTCTCGGTATCGGTCACACTGCGAGACCTTATGAGCTTGGGCGTGCTTCAGAACGTGTATATGCTTCCCCAGATTGTTGCGAGACATTCGAAAGTGGAACTTCACGCTCAAGTGTGAAAACAAAGTAACAGTATACCAAGTATGCGCAGTAGCGTGAGCCGTTGTAGTGACCGTCCTGTGTCGTCCAAATGAATGACGAATTGCCTGTTGGCTCTATGATGTGCTGCGTCCAGTTCTAGAAAGCTGAGGATACTACGAAGTCGCACCGGGTTTATTGCCCTGCTCTCCTTGTTCAGTCGATGAGCGACGGAGGATAAGCTGCAAGATTGAGGGTCCTTGATATGATCCTAGGAATATGATCACCATAACAAGATCAACGGGCCCGACAAGCGCGCTGTAGTCGTCAACCTTTTCTACCTAGGGAAGTATAGGACAGGAGGACCATTAGTAAGTGGTTAGACTCTCTATCCACAGGCGGAGAATTCTCGATGCCGAGGAAGACGAGTACAGGGACTGCACGGTTGCGGCTAGAATTTAGCTTGTGGAGCTTCAGGTCAGAGTGACAAGCTACGCACGGTCAAAATGATAGATGAGAGTAGCTCGAACGAGTCCCAAAGGTTGAGAACAGTCGAAATGAAAAGAAGGATTAGCTACAGAGCAAACTAATAGCTACTGTGAGCCTTCGGCTTAACGGCTAGTGCCGAATAGGATGGCCTTGTGGCTGTGGTGTAGATGGACAAATGGCGAGGAAGCTGCAATGCTGGATAGTACTATATCGAGAGCTTTGCAGGATGCTGGGTATCTTACTGTGTGACTGGGATATAGGGACCTAATGCCGACGCAATCATCCGATACTCAGATGAAGCAGCAACAGTGGACCAACAGAAAACAGGTGAGAACGAACAGGCCTTTGCAGTTCGCGAGGTGTATGGAGTCCCAACCAAGCCAGATAGAGGGCAAAGCGAGTAAAACAGGGGAGCAAGCGGGGAGATCGAGGGTGGGTTGATTTTGCGGGCCAACGCATAACCGTTGCCATAACTGGTTGATGAGAATCGACAACCCAATGAAATATAGGGAGGGACTCCACAGGAGGGATGCAAGCAATGCTTACACGACATGGAGAAGACCCTGACTTGGCAAGCTGGGTCAATGGCTGATCCCCGCAGCTTTGTAGGTAGACTCGAGCACTCCTAGAATCTTGACCTATCAAAGTCTATGTCGCTCGTGAAAATATGAGGGAGGAAGGCCACTTCGAAGATGTTCTGATGATGCAGAACAGTGCATATCACACAACAAGAAAGGCATTCTATCTCCGTAGCCAAACTCTTAGTCTGACGGGGTAGGAGACTAGAGCTTGCAGACTTGCAGCAATGGCGGGTGGAAAGGCTAGAAGCGGTCCTTTTTTTCCTCCCTCGAGCGGGCGGGGCCGCGGGTAGGGTTTGCAAGCCGAAGTCAGCCAGTCGTTTCAGGACGGCCGGGATCTGTTCAGGAATGCCGGTCGAGACCAGCTGTCAAAGTAGTTGATAACACCGGACAGGTGCCCCGGTCTTGAGGCGCTTCTCGGTCATTAAATTATGGCGCAGGCTCTTGGCCGGGGAGAGAGGTGTGCCGCTCCGCAAGCTGTTTGAGTAACCCGGCATCCCATTCTTCGGTGCGCCCAAGTGCCCAGAGGTAAATAAAGGGATCTCCAAGCCCACGGAGGAGGCATAGGGCGTTATGGGTGAGGTCGGTGATACCTGCGGTTCTCTTGTCGGAATCGGATCAGGTGCTCCGCTCCTATTCTTCTTCGTTGCAGTCTGCAGGACGGGGTACGTCCGCACTGCCAACTTCACCAACATGGCTTTGCCTGCAAATGTCTGTGCGTCCGGGCACGTACCTCACGCCCTGTCATCTCGCCACGGCCATGAACCCGGAAAAGAAGAATCTACGACAGGTGTTGTATGCCTTTGTATTTCCCGGAAACCCAACATCCCTCCGGCCACTGTCTCACGGGAGAAGGCTCAAGGCATCTATCCTGCGTCTCCTGTTTGGCTCCCCCCCAGGCGGTCCGCCGGGACGGGACCCCCGTGTACTTGAGCAGCAAGTTGCCGTGCTATGTGTGACAGTGTGACTCCGGGTACGTACCAAGTACGAGTCGCAAGTCGTACTTGGGAATGCGGCGAAAAAGCTCGACGCAACTAGTCGATTTTCGTCGATTGGCACAATGCCTTTTCTCCCTCCCTTTCTCCTAGCTTTCCCTTCCCTTTTGCTGTTTTCAGGGCCACTTGATGGCGGCATATTTGTTTTATTCGTTTGCGAATGGATAACTTACCGCTGCTCAATGCTGGGGTTGTTGGGAGAGACATTGCCAAAAGCTCGGTAGATCTGCTATTTTCCACCATCTAATGCAGAGATTGTGGCTCAAAGAATCCATTTCGAGAGGGGCTGAAAAGTTAGCTGTCTACCTGGGAGTGCATTAGTCTGCACGACATGTGCGGCAGCGAAAAGGGTAGCTCTTCATTGTCATCTCTTAGCAAAGACCACTCCTGTTCTAGAGCGTAAGTGCAACAAGTACTCTCCAACCTCTCGGTGACTGGAATTCTTTCGTACAACTAATTAGTGATCCGTTGGTAAGGCTGAGACAGACTGGGCACAGGTATGGTCACAATTTTGAAGATTTCTTCTCAATGATCAGACGGACCAGGTGAGCTCGGTACCTTGGAATGGGACTGGCAAGGCAATATCGAGGCGGGCTGTGGCCCTGTGGGTAGCCGCTCAGATTCTGCAGCGCCGTCGAGACGAATCATGACCATGAGCCGCTTTGCTTTTTGGTAGACCCTTGCGTGGTGCTTAGATCTTGCTCTGCCCCAGGGCATTGCGAGCAACATGTTTGGTGGTGTGTGTGAGAACATGTGAATGGATATAGATAGCCAGGACCTGCCAGGTACGAGAGCCTCCCTTGAAAGCATGGAGCTCGCTTCGAAATCAGTGTCAACCTGGAATGTGAGGCTATAATTTATACTCGGACGCCATCAGACGCCTAAAGGCACCCAGCCGCGGCTCCTGCCGTAACTTGCATCAATCACCCTCACGTTCTGCTCTCTGCCATCAAGACTCTTCTCTCCTCTTCAGAGCACTGTCGCCTTGCAATTGGAGTTCTTTTTCCGCCCGCATGTATGGTGTTGGCTTCCTCGAGTTGCTATGCATGCCATTCACACAATGAGATCTACAGTACCCGCAACGGAGCGAGCGGCTACCAGTCAGTCACTGGGCCTAGCTGTCACCCTCAAGATGGAGTCTGTGGACTGAGTTGCTCTCCACTATAGTACGGGTAGTGACCTCCCCGGGTCCCCCATTTACCATCTCCTGTCACGTCTTTTGCTGTCATCCAGTTGGAACTCGGAAGAGATCCTTCCGTACCCACTTCGTGCATTCGATTACTTCGTATCGCTCCTGAGCCTGACAATCCTCAAACGCCCAAATGCATAATAGCTAGGTTTTGCTGGGGATTACTCTGCCGTTGATGCAATGTTCATGACTCTGGCCAAGTACCTTAGTACGTACCGACACAGCGGGCATGTGGAAGTCATCACATCTGGCTAGACGGACCTGGCTACATATCCGCGAGATTGAGGGGTGCCTGGATCCTCTTTATCAGTCTTTCCGTCGCCCTTGTCCTTGTCTATCTTCGGGCCCACCATCTCAAACGCTCGCTCGTCGGCTCGAGTCTCCTCTCGAGGCGCGGGCAATAATATCACACACCCCCTGTCCTAGTGACCCTCACAGTCTCACTGCCCGGCTGCTCGTGCGTCGACCAGAACAATGGGCCGCCACACCAGCCACACATATACTCCGTAATAACGTCGCATTAACCCGCACGAGTTTCGCGTGGCCGGCCAACTGGTACTGCTTCAGATTGGCTGCAGTTATTACCACGCCTATCCTTATTCTTCCCTAGAACAACTGTGAATCTTATGATATCTGCTCCAGTTCTCTCCCGCGCGTGCGTTGCCCCTCAGTCGCCGCCAGGATCCACACCTGCCGAGCGGGCGTTATGTGGCTCGAGAGCCGGAACGCACCCGGTGGATGACAGCTTCTAGACTTCCGGGGTCCCAGTTTTTTCGTGGTGGTAGCTGTCCCATTTCATCCTTTTCATTTCCGTCAGACTTCAGTCTTTACGAAAGTCTTGAAAACCAGCATAGACACCCCCTTTCATTATTCAACGATTGCTTCAGACGTTAATTCAAAATTCCGCAAGTATCTATGTGGAAAGCCTATGGGCCTTTCTTTACATTTGTGCTCTTGAAACTAATACTATCGTGAAAACACTTGACATGACGCCGGGTCTAGACCGCAGAAGCAAATCAATATTGTACTTGGGAATACAGTGCCTTCCTAGCCGTGACGCTAATTACACTTGTGGCCATCAAAGGGCCATAGTTCTCTTACATCTTCCTCGCTCAGATGGTCATCTTCGGTCTCATCTTCGCCATCTCTAGCAGTTTCTATCGCCATATCAAACACCTCTTTATGAGCATGTCTTACCTCTTCCCAGCGCTCGGTGGGTACCCAACCGTCTGAGTCGGTGTGTAGCAAATCCATCAGCATCAGCTTCAGATCCTGCACATGTTGGAATGACTTGTATTCCTTCTGGTGCAATCTAAGCTCCTCCGCGGTAGGGTTGTACGGGCAGCGACCTGTTAAGCCTAGCTTCTCCCATTGGTTAGCTAGATCAAGAAACTCTTGCCTGACTGCTGGAGCACTGTCTCTCCAGGACGTATTGCAGTACTGGAAGGGCCGTACGAGGGGTTGGTCGACCGATCTTGCTACACGCAATTTTGGAATGAATGCCTTCGTGCAGATGTCATAAGCCTGGCTACAAAATCGAGCTACTTTCTCAAGTTTCTTTTCTTGTTCAGTCATGCTCGGTACTTGGCTGGGAGTTTCCTCCTCCGATTCCTCGGAATATGAAGAGTGGGGAGGGGTTGCGAAGTCTGGCACCTCATGTGCATAGATGAATGCTGGCTCGATAGAGCTTGATTGCCAGTCGATGAGACAAGTAACCTTTGTGGGATCGTCATTTGAAACATATATGTTTCTTGCGTGTAAATCTGCATGAAGCAAAGTTGGGGCCGCGGCGTTACGGATGTGCGGTTCTAATGCTAGACATCGCATCACCTCCTTTGCTGAACGTAGCAAATTTTGGTGCTCCTCGACCGTACCAAAGTAGGACGGCCGTGAGCTCTCAGTGCCAGGGACCGGAAGTCGAGAGTATCCATTGTCAATAAGACCAGAGGCATAAGCTGAAAGGTCAGACCCTGTAAATTTCCCATTAGACGTTTGTTATCAGGAAATATCTCAAGAGTCCTGGCAACATACACGGGCCTGTATGGGGTGCAGAAAGCGTTTGACCATCTTTGCAATCCCAATAAGTAGTCCCACAGTGAGGTCCAATGCAGAACCCTTCCACAAAATCCATCTTCGAAGCAGAATCGATTGGAGCGTTGGCAAAGTAGAGGCTTCCATAAGCTGGAAATTCGAGTGTCGCCAGTTGCTTCATTGTCATACAAATCGATTGGACACATTTAGTATACTGACTTCCAGACATCGTAGGCCAGCGCTCTCTTAACGGGACGCCCTGGGCATGTTGCATGATGATGTATTCGCTTCCAATTGGGTTGGTAGAATCATCTGACCAATCGAGAATGTCAGGCACAGGAATCGTGGTACGAGCCTTTACTATAAGAATATAACCAAGGTCAATAATTAGACTGAGAGGTTCAATGACAAGATATAAGACCCACTATATGTGATGGTTGCGACCTCGGAATTTGTGGTCAATGAGGAGGGGCCTGCAACTCGAGTAGGCAACCGTGCCACAATTCGTTTTCCATTGTCTAGAAGGAATATAAAGACTTTATTGTAGCCCCCTTCTTCCTTCTCGTAGCTGATGATATGGGTTGCCTCAGGGCACAGGGCTAATACCTTGTTACATAGTCTGTCGAAGTTGAAGTCGATGTACCTTGAGGTACGCTGTTCCTTGTCGCGATGCAGCCATCTGCCACTGGTATATGCGTACGGATAGAGGGCTAATAATGCTCGTCAGTGACCCAGTGAGATAGTTCTAGAAGAATGCTAGCTATATCCTTCAAGGCGAACTTACGGTCATTGGATGGTGATTGCATCACAGGCCAGGGAGTTGTTGTTTTGCCAGAAAAAGAGACTAAAAGAACCTTTGGCTTCACGTGTAGTGACTTTGAAGATAGAGGGAAAGAGAATGAGGATGAAGCTGCACGATGTACGCAGCGCCGAAACAGATTATGTCCAGCACCAGTCATCTTTGGCAGTTTATATCTGTTAATGCTTTGAAGCCAAATCTGCAATAGATTTCCGGTGCCGTCTGCGGATCATATTATAGAATATGAATTTCAATTGGATCGATCTTGGGGAAGGAGTGACCCATGATTAGGCCTGGAGTCCATTCAGTACACAGGCAAGTCTCAAGGTAGGAACTTCCAGGTGGTTTCTCTTCACCTGGTTCAGGATCGAGGACGCAGGACACGATGTCAACATTTCCCCGGCCAACTGATAGATCCACTACCAGCATGTCTATGCCTCAGGCATAATTTGGGCTTGACCTTCTGGTTAAGAGGCACTTCTAATGCAGATCTCTTTTGTGTCTATTCTGATCCCTCTTTGGAATGTAGATCGTGGGATCTTGGCAAATTATCATTATTATTTGTTGAAGTAGGGGGTTCGGTTCGTCCCGGGGCCCTAGACTAACCTCATCTTCATACAACTTCGCCGGAGACTTTCGAAGTACCTGATACAGCCTTTCCTTGGAATGTAATTAGTGGATTTAGAGAATTGAAGTATTGCTGTTAATGAAATAGAGAGACTGTTGTGCAATTAGCTATCATATATTGTCCCAAAGTCAAGAACGTATCTTATTTTGCTCTATTTCTCATTTTATTCTTTTGTAATGAATTACTCGTTTCAATAACAGTGTTTTCGAGTTAGCTGAGCCTATCAAACCCTGCTAATCTTCCCGCTGGAGACTTTGACAGGCCTTTATACTTGGTTCTTGCAAGTTGCAATGGACAAGAAGACTATGTTCGGGAGGAAAGGAAAGAAGTGGGTTGGGGCACGAATCTTGATAAGGCAAGACTTAGCAAGGTGCCAGAAAATTTATACACTACATATACACCTCTTAGGGTATGCCCACAAACTATCCTACAAACGCCAAGCCATGTGATTGTTCCCAAGCATTCATTCGTTAATTCTCTTCGGCTTCGAACCCCTCTTCTAATTCCTCCTGAAGGTCGTCGTCTTCCTCGTCAACAGCCACAAGCTCCGTATCCGCATCCTGTACAGGCACCACCAGTTCGGTTTCCGGCAGACCCCTCTCCGCCCTCAATTGCTGTACTTTAGCATTCGTCATTTCGTAGACATACTGCCCCAGATGTTCCACACTTTCCATCTGAGTCTGCCCAGGCACATCTTTGCCTTCTTCCTCCTTCAATACTCGTTTGCTGGGCCACAGCTCTCCCGTAACGAGCATTAACTTGTCCGGTCTCTTCAGAAGGACTTCAAAAGCTTGACGCAGTTCGAAACAAGACTCAAAAACTTCTCGCCGTCCGAGTACATATAGTCCTAGACGAGCTCTGGATAATGCAACCGTGAGACGCCTAATATCGCGTAGATAGCCGACGCGAGAGGTACGGGTTAGTGAGAGAATCACATCTAGATTTACGTCAATATATATTTGAAAATGGAGGAAGAGAGGACCCACAGTCATTCTGTTCACCCTGGTATTTGTCAACAGTGGCGACAATCTTAGGAAGACCAAAGAGAGGATTCTTGGAACACCTATGAGCGAGCACATCTTTGATCAGAGCGCGTTGGCCGGCATAGGTAGCGAGTATTGTGATTTTCGATGCCGGGTAGCCAAGGAGGCGCATGTATTGGTATATAGCAACGGCATACTCGGCTTCTCCTAAATTCTGTATGAAATGCGGTGTAGGCTCTGACTCTCCCTTACCCTTATAATCGGGTACTTGGATGAACTGGTAATCGTATTTGAAGCCGGCATTTGCAGTCTGGAATTCGGGCAGGTCGGACAAGAGGGGCAAGTCTCCTAAATTCTGGTAACGCCAAGAGTAAAGAGTTGCAATTGAGGGACGAGCACGACCTTGTTGATCAAGATGGATTGTGGGAACACCAAGACGGACAAGACGAGAAAATAGCGATTGCTCAAGGTTGGCGTACTGGCGGAAAGCTAGGTTTTGTATAACGGGCGAATTTTGGAAGTGGTCACCACAGAGAACCACGCGTTGCAATGGCATCTTGCCGTTCCTTGGGTTTTGCAATGCAAGAGGGATGAAGTTCTCAATTTCAGTAATCTGAGCTGCCTCTTCCATGATAACATTGTCATAGTGGAAGCCGAGTGATGCTATTTCCCGCCTTCTCATTGCCGCATGTGTGGATGTCATGGCAATGATTCGGGCTTCATTGGTAAGGAGGTAGTTTGCTTTATCGCGATCACGTCGTAGTATCTCAAATGGTCGAATATCCGCCAGCTCCGTGAAAATCTTCGCGACGTGATGGTAACAACCATTTGCAATATCAAGAACGGTGTCCTTGCTAGCGTTGGGTGGGAAGAGAGGCTGAGGCGCATTGGCGAAATATTGGTGGAAGGGAAAGGCTTCCACGATCTGTTCGGCAGTGGCCTCTGGTAACTTTGAGAATTCATGGAATCTCTTCCAGGCGGGTTCGACGTAGACAGAGTTGAAATACCCTGCCGTCTCTGCAGAACTACCATGTGCACCAGGAGCATTAAAATTTGCTGCAAGGCGATCAACTTCTCTCAGATATCCATCTCGATTTTCAAGGAAAGATTCCACTCTGCCATGTTTGCTAAAATTGGCTTCTGTGTCTAGTTCTTCCTCACCATGGCCTAATCGTAGTAGATGGCGCTCATCGATATCCAAAGCCACTATCTTCTGGAAGAGTTGATTGAGCGCTTGATTACTATGTGCGATGAGGAGGGTTCGCTGATTGGGGAAGTTGTGGTAAAGATTGTTAATAATTTGTGTTGCAACATCGGTCTTTCCCGTCCCAGGAGGTCCGACAATTACTGTAAGCCCAGGCTGAGTTCCAGATATAATGGCCTCAATTTGTTTCGGTGTGAATCTGACATGGTTCAGTTTCGGGGCGTCCGTTTTGTATGGTCCTGTGCTTGGAGGCTTGTAGGTAGATACTTGAATTGATTGCGGTTGGACCTGCGGTGTTGGCTCGGCATCACGCCGCCGTTTCTTTGAAGGCTTTGCTGGGGCAACTTCAATAGGCTTCGAAACCGATTGTAATACGTACGGTGGCCCGAAGCTGCCATTTGCATCGTCACTCGGTTCCACTGTTCTGCCCGGTAAGCTCTCAATCAGATGCTGCCAGTCCAGGAACGTATCCCGATAATCGATCTTCTCGATTTGATTTGCGAGGTGCGTATAGGTAGCTCCAGCTGGGTCACCATAGCCTAGGAACACTTCGTGAAGCCATGAAGCTAGTGGTACATCTGACAATGTCAAACTCCGGATTGATTCTAGAATCGGTTTGAAGTTGTTCTCTCGGGCTCTTCTGCGGATGATGACGTTCATACTCTCGTAGATGTCAGGCTTTCCACTAGCTACCCGGTTCATATCATCTCTGAACATAGCTGCATCTAGCTTGACTTGCAATCTGCGCGTCCTTGGGCGGCCGTACCCATTGGCATGGCCGTCTTGGTCCCTTAGTGAGCGCCCCTTATCATCCTGAACTTGAATGATTTCAGCAGCACGCAGGTATCTCAAGCCTAGCCTTTCTGCATCAGAAGGAGTCGTGCTGCCATTTGTGATCATTTTTGTGTCATCACTAGCCTGAACGGCCAGTAAGAACACTACGTCGTCTGGCCGGAGGGAGTCCCATTCACGTCGAATGTTATCTGCCATACGGCTAACATCAAGCACGATCTCGGCTCGAACTGCTGCAGGTTTGTCATCTCCAACGAGAGGTGGAACTGTTTCCAATATACTTATCTAAAGTTAGCAGTGTTGATGAAGTGCGTCGATGAGAAACTTACGATAGACTAGTGATTGGCAATGCCATCTTGGATACACCTTCAAAGACAGTCTGACCCGCACGGCCGGCTATTGGCCGCATACGTTTTATGGTATCCTCAACGTCCTTTCGAATCTCGTAAAACGATTCGCAGCGATGAAGGATGAAGGATCTCCATAGGAAGTCTCCGACTGCAAGATACTGTAAGTTCAGCTTGGGAATAGCCAATGGTTGTGAACCATCATAGCTATCATTTCTTAACAATGCCGGCTCAAACAATGTGAGCTCCGTGGGGAGGATGCTGAGATCACGTGCAGTCTCTTGAAACGTCTTGCGCTTCTCATGCGTTGACAACAAAACCTCGGTCAGAAATTGACGATCTGCCACGACTTTCGTCGAGGCTGGATATGACGTGCGCAAATCCAGCAAGCTACAAAGCTCACTAATTTCAGCATCTGTGAGGGTTTCCAAATGACCTTCAAGCTCTGAACGTTTATCAATGGATGCATAGTTTGATAACGCCAAGATTGTCAATTTCTCCTTGAAATGCTTGAGGGCTGTACGTTGTAACGTGGCAAGTGTTGCACAGTGTCGTTCATATGCTTCTGTGCTGCTATGTTGAATGCCAGTGTGATCGTCGATTGAGAAATAAGTATAGTGCTTAAGGAGTGCATAGAGGTCCCTTAAGAGACCATTATCCTCGTCATTGAAGACAGGAGACATTCGGATAGCCGAAAGGGTGTGTAAGTCCTGTAGGAGAGTATTAACGTATCTTCTTGTCGGCAACTGACTTTGAAGGTCTGCCAAAAATTCGATGAAACGTTCGCAATATCTTATATTCTCTGCAGTTCAAGTCAGCTGGATCCTTTCTATTACAATGCAATACGTACCTGATTTGCCCTTCTCATTGTAAAGCTGGTTGAAGAAATCAAGAATAAGAGTAAACAGCCAAGACCTTTCAAAACGGAGTCGAGGCTTAGTCAAATCATCAGCGGCATCATACCGCTTGCCTGCCGCTCTCCAAGCCTTCCTCAATTGAATGCTCTGGCCAAGCTTCTGCTCCCGCTTCTTGTCGCTGGAGAGATTATGCCATATGGAAATCGAAACCAAAGGAGCGCACTCCTTCCTTACTATACCACTATCCAACGATTGAAAGGAACTGATTATGAAGGTAAGGAGATGGGTTCGAATGGTCGCAGATAATGTAGTATCCAGCGTCATCGAGAGGATTCGGCGAAAAAGAGTAGAGAATTCCGCAGGGTTGTCCGTAAATATGTCTATATTGTCAGCGCAAGTCATTTACCATAGCGCCTGGGTGCTCACCCCATGTTGGAAGATGTTCCCGTGTTTTAACATTCGTGATCAAAACGATAAGAAGGACGTGAAAATTGGACGAATCCTCGGAGTATCCTGGCCAAAGGTAGCTATAAGAGCTATTAGCAAAGCATAACCAAGTAGAGCATGTCAATGTACTTCTCTAGAATCCGCAGGTTCTCCAGAATTAGAAGTGACTTGAACGCGAAATTCTCCTGTTCCAGCACATCCCATATTTCAGATTTCAAGACGTCTGGCTTGACTTTGACCTTGGCTCCCTTCTTTGATGCCTTGAGCCAATGCTCTTTCGCAAGTTGCGCAAATGGTGTTTCGCCCTGTAAATCTGCGACTGTCGGCCTCTCATCGTCTATCTCGCGCTGAGGCTCTTGATTCCCTCTCGTTCTTGGCGCCATCGTTGCTGTTGCGTCTTGAACAGGCGCGGCGTGCCTCGAAATAATTTCGCGACATCAGTCGTGTTTTTAACGAGGTTCGGGAATTTGATAAAGCGCGACCCTCAAAGGAAGACCCAGGCCTATATACTAGCTCAAAAGGACAATGAAATGGCCTTGAAATCTTGGAAGACTTGAATATTGGCAAACTTAAACATATCTCAGCCTTACTATTATATGCTTTTCATGCAATTAAGGCCCTGGTAACGGTGCGATATAGCTTGAGTGAATACGGACAATACGTACATAATTGTCTACAACCACACCTGGATTCCGCTAAAAGAAGAGACGCCCAAAAATAGCCGGAGCTGTAGGTTGTGTCGCGAATCTTTACTTCCATCTCCAAGGACGCCAGACAAGGACCAGTTTCTGCTACAGTGACGACCTCAACAGCGCCAAAGCCGGATTTAAAGTCTCGAGTTGAGATCGAACCGGCGCCTGACCGCTATCATGGCTGGCCATGAGGTGCAAGCAGTGGATGCGTTTGGGGAGCTTCTGAATGAACTGTTGGTGAGAGCTGAGCAGGTCAAGCAGACGAATACGGTGGAACCGCCTTTAATCAAGCCAGACTTTCAAGATATTCTCGAGCGGGTGGAGTCAACATTCTTCTCGTCTGCGAAGACCCTAGAGTCGAGGAAGCAGAGCCATGCAGTCATCGATATTGCTATTCGAGACAAGTTCAACAACTTACTGGTGAGCCTCTCATCGACCCGCTCATGCGAAATTCCATCTGACGATCGATAGGCCTGCACGACGATTGATACGCCGTATTTTGTTCAAATGTGGAATCTACTAGATATCACATCCTTTCTCTCCGATGACGAACAATGCGATTCTGCCCTCTTGTTCTGGTTAGTCGAGGAGCTCTTGGACAGTCAGACGATCTCCGGTTGTCGAAGGATTTTTGACTATTTAGAGTCAAGAAGGCAGAGGATTACCGCGAAGCATTTCAGCCAGAAGAATCTGGTCATTCTACGGAGCTGTAATGAATTGCTTCGGCGACTTTCACGAGCCGAGGACACCGCATTCTGCGGGCGAGTCTTCATATTTATGTTTCAGAGCTTCCCATTAGGTGACAGAAGCTCTGTCAATCTTCGAGGCGAATACCATACTGAGAATGTCACCACATTTGATGAATTACCCTCCAAGGAGTCGGATTCTGAAAGAATGGATGTGGATTCAGATCCTAACTTAAAGTCAAAGTCCACTCCAAACGGTACTGCGGGCAAACCTGAGGATTCGAGTGTTAAGGGGGTCACTTTCTCTAAAACTGAAGCACCTTTGAGCGTTGATGAATTATATCCAATATTCTGGTCCTTGCAGGGAAGCTTCAACCAACCGAAAAAGTTGTTCGATCCAACAAACTTCTCCGGATTTAAGGCTGGACTTGAAGCCACGATGGCTATGTTCAAAACTGTTCAAACGGAGATGGTTGGTCGCCCTGTGAAGGTTACAGAAGACGGCAAAAGGGGCACAAAACGGAAGAGAAGCCAAGGGGACGACGACCTAGCAAATGCATTCAATCCGAAGTATCTTACTAGTAGGGACCTATTCGAACTTGAGGTATAACGTACTCAGATTCCTCTGATTTATTCTTTACTAATGCCCACGATTAGATCAGTGATCTTTCATTCCGGAGGAACATTTTAGTTCAAGTCCTGATTGTCTTGGATTTCCTCCTCTCTCTAAGCGCCAAAGCGAAAGAGAAGCTTTCCAAAGCTAAATTGCCGGATAACCCCAACAAGTCTGTTATGTATGCGGACCAATTCCTCAGTGAAGATGATGTAAGTACTCCGTATTTTGATATTCTCCTATACACGTTTCTGCCATATCAATGGATCTCCCGCCGCATATTTCTTGTGCTATTTTTGCTAATCAGCAATAGACAACGTGGGCGCTTGACATGAAACGCTCAATCGCAGAATACTTAAAGCAAGGGGTCGAAGGGGCGTTCTTCTACCGGGTAGTCGAGACTGTTCTTTCAAGAGACAAGAACTGGGTTCGCTGGAAAATAGAGAATTGTCCATCCATTACAAGACCTGCTGTCTCCCCGGAAGAATACGTCGCCGCAAAAGCTTCAGCACGCAAAGCCACTACTAACAAGCGACTTCGTCCGACACCTTTAGGATCGTTAGACCTCAAATTCCTCTCCGAAAGTGACGATCGAGATGTATTAGAGAAATTGAAGGACCCTGCGCGATATCGGATCCCCTCAATCAAAAGCTTCAAGAGTAAAATCGAATTAGATGACATGGACATCGATATGGCTAGAGATGAGGAATCGAAGAACGCCGCCATCGAGTCTAAGGCAAGCAAGAGCTGGAGAGTTTTGCGAATCGCCAGCACAAGCAAGTTGGTTGCTTTTGATAAGATCGAGCGCTCTGATAAGATTGACGAAATCTTCCAAGATGATGTTGTCAAGCCTGAAGTAACCACTAATGGTGAGGATGAATCCCAGGATGCCGATGGACGTGTATTTCCTGAAGATCGCCGCCCAGTTGTTATCTCAGGTCCAAGCGGAGTTGGCAAGGGAACTCTGATTAAGATGCTTATGGACAGACATACCAAGGTCTTCGGCAGAAAGGTTTCTCATACAACCCGCGCGCCTCGGGAAGGAGAGGTTCATGGCGAGCACTATTTCTTCGTCTCTAAGGAACAATTTGATGTTCTTCGTGACGGGGATGGTTTTTTGGAATACAATACTTATAATGGTAGCAATTACGGGACAAGCCGAAAGGTCGTAGAGGATATCATAGCCCAGGGCAAGGTACCCATCATGGAGATGGACATGCACGTAAGCTCGACCATTCCTATTCCATTTGCTATTTCTCTAACAATCACTCAAGGGAATTGAACAACTTAAAGACCTGGGATACGCAGCGCGCTTTATTTTCCTTGCTCCCCCAAATCTCTCAGAGCTTGAACAGCGATTACGGCAAAGAGGATCTGACCCGGACGAAAACATCCAAGCAAGACTCGACACCGCTAAGAAGGAGGTTGAGCATGCGAAGTTGGAAGGATTCTATGACAAAACGTTCGTCAATGACGATCTCGAGACTACCTATAAGAATCTTGAGAAGTACATATTCGGTGATGATGATAAGGATGAACCTCCGAGATCAACACCAACGGAGGAACCGAAGGAGTCTTTAGAGGTGACAAATACGGAGGTCGAAATGGCCGATGGCGATGCACCAGCAGCAGAGGTAGCAGAGGCAGCACCGAATGAGGTTGTTTCGGCTCGTTCCGAGTTATTAGAAGCTACTATGAAGACGGAAGAAGAAACGGCAGCACCAGCAGAGGATCATCTGCCCGCTGCAGAGACCAAAGCAGTGGAAAGTGATTCGACGAAATGAAATGGATATGCCCCCGGTAGCATTTTATACTTGTACAACACAAAACCAGAAGTGGGTCAGAAGGCCCTTGCACGATGGCGCTTTAGCATGGACATCAAAACAGAACGTTCCTTCAGATGGTTCTGTTCTATGTTTTGACAGACTTTTGAACCTCCTCGTAGGTGGGGTAATCGGTGTAACCAACCTCTCGGTCTGCGAAAGGGCCATAAAATCGTGATCGATCATAGGCATTCAATGGAAGACCGTTTTTGAGCCTGCAATGCTGTTATCACTATTGGATGCTTTGCGTTTTGAATCATAAAGACTTACCTCGCGACAAAATCCGGGTTGCTCAGGAATAGTCTGCCGACAGCAAGTGCATCATAGGTTTTTTCTTCCACCACGCCCCAGCAATTCTTATCGTTCCAGCCTCCTGCAGAAAAGAAAGGAGTCTCTCCAAAGATCTCTCTGAAGACCTTGAGATCGATATCTAGCATACCCCAAGACTGCAAAACTGCAGTGTCTAATTAGCCAAGCTCAATATTCGACCCAGGGACGGTCACTTACACTTATTCTTCACCTCGAGGCTGTGTAGCTGCTCATATCTCGGTTCAATAAAATGCACATAACTCAAGCTATGCTTCCTCTTCAGCTCCCTACACAAATGGCCCCACGTCTCAAGCCTCTGGTCGCTTCTATTCTGGTTAAACAATCCAAATGGACTCAACCTAATCGCCAACCTGTCGTCTCCCACAGCCCGTGCCAACGCATCCATCAACTCCAACACAAATCTACATCTCTTCTCTGGACTTCCTCCATAGTCATCGGTGCGTTTGTTGATATTGCTGGCCAAGAACTGTTCGGGTAAATATCCGTTCCCTCCATGCACTTCCACGCCATCAAACCCACACTCCTCAACGGCCATCTTCGCCGAGGCGACATAATCTGCGATCTGTTTCTTGATACCTTCAACGCTCAACTCCGTAGGTGGGAAGTCGCTATACTTGACACTCGTACTCGTTCCAGGAGGCGGATGCGAATACACCTCATCACCTTCATAGGGCGTCGCACTTGAACTGACCGTCGGGAGACCAGTATGGTGCGGTATCGACGCTCGGCCCGAGTTCCAGAGCTGCGCGTAGATGTATCCTCCTTTTGCGTGCACGGCCTCAACGATCTCTTTCCATCCTTTCTTTTGCTCTTCGCAGAAGAGACCGGGGACGCCGGGCATGCCATTACCCTCTATAGAGGGGGGGAGTCCTTCGGTAATGAGGAGGCCGCCGGGGGTGGTGCGCTGGAGGTAGTACTCTTTCACCAGGGAATCGGGGTACCAGATGCGATTTGGGGACTCGGGAGTAGGGTTAGGATTTAGAGGGACACCGCGGTTGCGGGTCAGAGGGGCGAGGACAATACGGTGAGAGAGTGTGATCTTGCCATTGCCAATGGTGAGCGGGGTGAAGAGGGCTGAGGAGGCCCCTCTGGGAGCATCTTCTTTGGCAGCAACCCCATTGCCGGGAAGGGCTGCTTCGGCGGATGGGACATCGGTAGCCATTATCTGAATGTATTTGACAAGGTATATGGAAAAGAATGGCAGAAACGGGTGTACAGAAAGGACAGAGCCTAGAGTCGCCAGGACACAAACAAAGAGAACCCCACAAATAAAAAAACCTTTGATAATACAAAATGATGGGCCCTGCTAGCTGATATCCGGAAAGTCGGGATTTCACCAGCAACGAGGCAAATTCCTAACCTTCCAATAATTATTATTATTAGATGAAAGCTTGATAAGTCGATATCAGACCCAGAGAGCTCATAGTTCTCACAAGATTCACAAGACAGACCGAGGTCTGAGAGAGTCGATAAGCTCTCCTTATCGTCCAAGAACCCAGCAATCTGTTGATACAGTATAATGTTCGGGAAAACATCGGAAGCGCCTTGGACCGAGACAAAGCTCAAGAGTGGGTGCGCTACTTGGTGGTAACTGGGGGTTCTTGTGGGTGGGATGAAATTATGAAATTATGAACATTATGAACATTATGAACATTATGAACATTATGAACATTATGAACATTATGAACATTATGAACATTATGAACATTATGAAATTATGAATAATGAAGTGGAGCTGGCAAGGCTGAAAACGAACGAGGCTGTCTTATCGAAGCGATAACAGTGACATCTTAACGTTGCTAATTCAATGCGGGGAGAGACGAACAGAATATTCCTTCCCCATGTTTGAATGAAAAGAATTTCTCCAATATAATTCTTCCGAATCTCATACCCTCACCTCATCTACGCATGTCCCTCGTACGCTCAAAATGCTCTATCCGTTGTCGATTCTCGCTCTCGTCCTTCTGGCTTTGATCCACACCACTCACGGAAACGGCGATGGACAAATCAGTGCCACTCCCCACTCTTCAGATGCGATCCCGTACGAGACTCGAGTGTATTGGATGCGCCGGGCCATTTCCGCACTGGCAGAACTCGACTCCCCATGTCCATTCGCAGCATTCGGGTCGGTGGTCGTGAACCACACCGACACATCTGATCCCAAGGGAAAACTGGTCTGCATGGGTGTGAATCAGGCAGCGCATGTTGGAAATCCTACTCTACACGGTCAGCGAATTCGTAGAGCCTGGGGTGAAGAATGCCAATTGATGATTGTGTAGGTGAGATGGCGACGATTGAGAATTGCTCCAAGGTCCTTACGGACCTGGATGGTCTGTATAGGTTGAGTCCTTCGGAGGCTTTGAAAGCCTACTCGCAATTGAGCCTATACACAACCGCAGAGCCTTGTCCAATGGTACGCTCCCCACCTCCCCCGCTCGGGATGCTTGCTCATTCTTCCCCAGTGTGCCTCTGCAATACGCTGGTCGGGCTTCGCAGAATGTATCTATGGCACCAGTATCGAGACACTCATCAACAGGGGCTTCGGCCAGATCTCAATACCGTCCCAGGAAGTGTTTGCAGAGTCGACCAAATTGCCGGGGGAGACGGTTCTGATCGCGGATGTTTTGGCAAATGAGACGGACCCGTATTTTTCATGGCAGTTTAATCACAGCTATCCGTGTCCAAAGGGGTGTGAAAGGGGTAGTAGGGATAAATTTTGCAAGCTGCAGGTGACTGACCACGAATTATGAGAGTAAATACAAATTATAGACTGTAGTAGAATAAGCTAAGAATGAATTCATGAGATCGTTATTAACATCTGCTCGTGAATAAAAAACAATTTAGTGATCTAGACTGGGACAGGCTTATGCTCGGGCCAAGCGTTCATCATCCTCGGTGCCTCCGCTCTCTTCACACCAGGTGCCAAGTATCCTGGCTGATACGGGAATTTCTCTCTGAAATGTTCCGCAATCTGGGTTCGGGTTGCAACCCACACACCCTCCTTAGACGCAATGTACTCGACGATCTTCTTGAGGGCCATGAAACGGCCTGGCTTGCCAAGAACACGGCAGTGGAGGGCAATGGTCATCATCTTAGGAGACCCTTCGCAACCTTCTTCATACAAGACGTCAAATGCATTTTTGACATGATCGTAGAAGTCGGTTGGGGAGCTGAAACCGGTTGGGACATTGAATTTATAGTCGTTGCAGTCTAAAATGTGTCAGATATATCCAAGAACAAGGTGAGTGAGGCATACCAAAGGAGTAAGGAACCATGAGCATTCCCTGTGGCTTTTCCTCATCCTTTTCAGCTGGGACATCAATCCAATATGGTAGGTCGTCCGCATAAGAGTCGGATTCCCACACTAATGGGATTCCCATCTCCTTGAAAACTTCCCAAACCAGGGCATGCGATCTGCTGGATAGTCTCCCATAGTACCATCCCTTTGGCGGCGCACCACAGGTCTTGGTAAGTGACTCGATCTCCTTTAGGGATAACATCAGCAATTTGCACAGGATTGGGGTACAGATATCAGAGACGTTCTACATACCTTTTTGATGTACTCCTTCTCCTTCTCAGGCGGCATGCCTGCGTAGTCTACCCAGCGGTAAGCGTGTGCGGCAACATCGTGCCCATTCTTTACTGAGGAGATGCCGACGGCAGGGTTATCCTCAATGGCCTTCCCCACTGCGTAGAGAGTGTATTTGTAGTTGTATTTGTTGAAAAGGCGGAACAAACGCCAAACACCGGCTCGAGATCCATAGTCGTATTCAGATTCGACGTTCACAGCTCGCTCCTGAACCGCGGGAGTACCACCGGGTGCCTCCCATATATGTGTCTCCGAGTGCAAGTCTCCGTTCAGAACAGTATGCTCAGCGCCCTGTTCATGTTAGCAAGATAGATCTTGATCCTCATGACAGAACACACCTCTTCATAGTTGATCACAAAGGAAACAGCAATCTTAGCTCCACCGGGCCATTGTGGGTTGAAGGATTGCTCTCCATAGCCCACTAGATCTCTGGGAAAGTCATATTTCTCACGCCATTGGAACTCAGGGACCTTGTCAGCGTCGGGAGGAAGGGGGTAAGGAGTAGTCATTTTGATAGTGAGTGCTGTATAATTAAGTCTTTGGAATTTGGCAAAAAGAAATAACCAGCAAAGATGGGAAGCAGAAGAATATATAAACGGCTCTATCGGCCTGTGCCTATCCCACCTTAATGACGGATGCCTTTCCTATCAAGCCAGGAACAAGTAGCAATGATAGAGTAGCTATCCCCTGTCCAACGGCACGGCTGTTGCGGGGAGGACTTGATAAGCCGCGGCGAAGACGCAGCCCCCGGAGATTTGACGATATGAAGGAACGGAGATGGGCGATAGGAAGGCGACCCATTCTCTGGAGGTGAACTGATAAGAGTTGGGGATGTCCCACACGAATCACGACCTACTACTGTAAACACTCCGTATGCCCCGCGCGCTGATCGGATCATCGGACGGTATATCGCTCCAGGAGTCGAGTTTGGTCAGCGCAAGGCTGAGAGAATTAACAAGCCGGAGAGCCAAGAGCGGCCACCAAATGAGAAGTGGGAGGGAGAGGAGCAGCACTAGCTACTGAATAATAATTGAACCCTCAATGATAATTGAGATACTCCAAGTCCAAGACATCAAAACTACCTTTAAGGAGATGTTCGATAATATGAGCAATAGAGAGAATCAAAGTCAACCAACCCCACGCATGGAAAAGGGGGTCCAGGAAGGTTTGGTTAGACCCCTAGATGATTACATAATAATACTGTAGAATTCACAACTGGTGGTTTTCGTTCACCCTACCTACCTAATATTTGCGGCTAGGTATGAGCCTCCATCATCTGAACTACATCTCATGTTGCGATATACACACCGCGGATCCTGCCAACGTTGAAACTTCTTGGCAGAGCCTGGATATTGCTGAGCCTATTAGCAGAATCCTCTTATCTGTTGCTCGTTGCTGTTGGAAGTAGTTTGACAACGATTAGCATAAAATTAATTGTCTTCGAGACTTATCACGCTGTAGGCTGAGTCCAAGGGAGCTCTAGGAAAAGGTTATTCTTTGAATGCAGAAGACTCAAAGAAACATCTCTCTGGTTTAGAGGCACTTGTTCTCCCATGTCCTTTATATGTCCTCAATTACTCTCAGACTCTCAGTCTCTCAGGCACCCTGTAAACAAATTCGCATAGTGTATATTTTTCTGTTTGTTGCCTCGATTTTTAGTTTCTAGCATAAACCTCCCCGGGAGTAGGGGCGTAGTTATGTTGTTCTGTGTACAGAAACTCTGAAGGAAAATGAGTCTCTAGGTAGACTCGATCTTCACAAACTCAGGGCTGAACTCATAGTTTGTATACAAATTATACAAAATAACTCTGTTTACAAACTACTAGAGGAGCTGTTGTGTTAGAGAAAGTCTTTCTACAGCAAGGTCTGACAAGATAAAGCTAAGATTTCTTAGATCTTAGAAAGCGTGCCTGTGAATCTGTAATCTTGTGTATCTTCTAGATCTGTAAACAAGAATGCCTGTAAGCTTTGATTTTCTTTAAGATTGAAAGTGAGAAAACTAGGCAAGCATGTCCTACACAAAGCATATCTGCTCGTACAGATCTTTGTCCTCTATCAACAAATTCACTAGAAATATTAGGAACCTGTGGCTCCTTCGTCCAGTCCTTCGTCCAGTCCTTCGTCTAGTCCTTTGTCCAGTCCTTTACACAGCCCTTTGCCTAGTTCTTCGACCGATTCTTTGATCTTCTTCACATACCTCTTCGCACAGTCCGTTACCTACTAACAATAACCCTCTTGACGAACAACTTTCTCTCAAAACATCTGAGTTCAGATCTACGAATCCACAGCCTATTCGCACACGTCTAACTCTCTTCGCATACATCTTCGTGTGATTCTTTGCAGAGTCCTTTCTTACACAGATCTTCTTTGTCGTAAAGATGGCAAAGAGTACTAGAAAGGTATGTGATTCTCTTGTTCTCTTAACGATTCACATCTCCTTGACGATTCACATCTCCTTGACGATTCACATCTCCTTGACGATTCACATCTCCTTGACGATTCACATCTCCTTGACGATTCAAACCTTTTTGACAATTTACACCTTGTTGATGACACCTCCCTGATGATCACATGCCCTTGGTCATCTACACCTCCTTGCCGATTTACACTTCCTTGATAATTCAAACGCTCTCGATAATTCACATGCCCTTGGCGATTAAGCTAACCTGACCTCTAGAATACTAAAAACATCAATGCAGACAAGACGACCGCCCAGATCCGTAATGTGGCTACAGAGGTATTTAGATTTCTCCCCTGTTTTGGCACACTAGCAAAGCTGACAATACAAAGATCAACAAAACAAGTGGTCTCCTCAATCTACCCATGGAAGTAAAGCAGAGAATCTACGGCTATGCCGTTACACACTCCGATCCCATCATGCCATCACAGATAAAACCTCGATCTAATAAGTTTTACTGGTCACAACTCCAGAGCGATAGCGGCAGCCAATGCCTTGTACCGCTTGCTGTGGTTGAATTATCGAGAACTTGTCACCAAATCTACGATGAGGTCGTCACGTCTCATATATTTTATAAGAGCAACGTTTTTAGTTTCAGATATCCCGAGCACGTCATTACATACCTCGTTGCGATAACTCCAAGCCGTCTCTCAGCGATCCGATCGATCCAATGCGTCTTGCCATTTGGTACCACTCGGTTTCACGATGGAGGACCAGATGTGGTTCGGGCGTTCACACTTCTCAACGCTTGCAAAGGTCTCCAAGACCTCCAGCTTGATATCTTTCCCGAGACAATCTCCAACAAGCCATCAGATTTCCAAAAGATGGCGGGTTATAAGGAGCTCCTGGAAGCCGCTCGAGGCTTACGAAGCATCTCCCTTACTCTCCCACCTAACCTTGTGGATCAAAAACCCTGGAAAGACGCCATATTGCCTGTCCTCCAAGAAGAGTCGAGGCTGGAAAGAAACTTACCTTCAGTGAAGTCGCTCAGGGATGCACAACGAACTGCGAAACTAGACATCATCGGCGAAGGTAGACTCGGTGAGGATAGGCAGCCAGGCATAGTTGCTACTCGCACGCGTCAACAGAAACGCAATTTCGAAATGGTGGATCCTGATGGGATACTCCCTCCGAGAGTTGTACCCAAATATTCGCTCAGTGGAGATCTAGCTTGGCATATCTTTCAGATATCTTCTTCAAGACAGAGCGAGGAGAGCATCTACGGAGTCCAATTTCTAGTCAAGTCTGCACCGACGTACAATGATCCTGGACAAGAGTGTTGGGAGGACGTTTCGGCCTTGGATACTTGTGTGGCGCGAGGATTAGTCTTGGAATTTTATCGCAAAAATCCAGAAGCCGATGGCGCGAGGCACGTCTTGCATATTTGGAAGCTTGACGTCCATAATGAGGATGACAAGGATAGGAGAAAGCTGAACAGCTTCACCAAAGCCCTTGAGACGCGCATTAAACGACAAGACGAAATCAAACAGCGGATAGCTGATGCCATGGCTCGGGAGAAAACTAAAGCCAAGGGCAAGAAGGCAAAACGTGGTTCCGCTTCCAATCACTAAAGCCTGCATAAAGGTTGCAGTCTGCTGCTCTGGGATGTTGGGGCACTATTGTTGATCCCTATCGAGGGACGGGATTGCCCGGTGGCTGGGGAGTCAATAGCATTGTCCTCAACGACCATAACATTGATCAAGATGTATCATAAGTCTTTCATTTTCTTCTTCATTTGCTTACGGAAATAATGCAGCCAAGGAAGCGGGGATGGATGGCTGGATGGCTGGATGGCTGGATTCACAGTGTCGGCCATATTGATCCAGAGAGGTCATAATGCTTTTGATTTCCTCCTTCATTTGAGGCGTAATGCAGCACACTGGGGGCGGAACACAGATAGATGAAGGCATCTACCTCCGTAGATGCATTCTTTGCAATTAAAACTTTCATGAACTCTCTTTGCACGTGAGCCGTGAGTCGTGACGCACCAATCCCTGGCCCAACCTAACCGTACCGTACTACCGTAGGCAAGGTAAGGTACAGGTAGTGCAAAAAGAGATTCTAGAAACTCAGGTTTGTGGCCCTTAGGCTTGTGACCCTTTCCATGAATAGTCAAGGCCAAGATCAAGCGTCGCAGACCAGGCAGAGTAGTACGGAATAGGTACAGTGCCTAGCTCAGGACTGCACCGCCACAACCAGATTTTGTATCCTCCACCTTACAGTAAGGTAGGTAGAAATTGAAGGAGAAGCTTAGAACTGTCGATAGCGAAATGGCTACAATGTTGAAGCATGGGCTGGACTTGGCGGGACGACGTGTATCTATTCGAATGTGTGGCACCAGTGCCCGTAAAGCTGTGATTATGTCCCTTATTCGTTACTCGATTGAAGAGAGGGTGAAGGGCATAGAAGAATCTTTACAAGGCAATGGGATGATCAAGTCAACGAATAACTTACCCGATTGGAGTCAAGTGTCTACATGACTACACAACCAAGCCGCCCGCATATGAATGTCTGCCGTGCATCAATCAGCCCACCTAAATAAGTGATTTTATGTCAGGTTATCGATCCTTGATCGTTAAGCGTGTGAAAGTTTAAAAATTGAAGCTATTCATTGATCGATTGAAGAGAGAAGACCAGCAAATGAGTCAGTAAAGCCCAAATAAAAACAAAGCTTGAACTCCAATCCATCTGAATTGCAACTACCTCTTTTAGCCACACTTGAAGCATTCCATCTGGGATGTCTTAGAGAAGCGGGTTTTGAGGAAGGGAAAGGTAATAGCGTCGACGGTGTTGAGCCTTCAGAGGACAGGAACTGCCCCGTCGTTGACCGTTAAAGATAGCCTCACGGTTCAAGGCCAGCAGAGAACCAAGCGAGCCGACGATAACCTTGCCACTAGCCACTAGCCACCACTAGCCACGCGCCACTAACCCCTAGCCACTTCGCAAGCCTCAAGGGCCCGGCCTGGGGATTTTCTCACCTTATCTTCTCTATCTTCTAGAAGAACGGAATCTCGGTCCGGTGGTAGCGCGGCTTCGCTGCCCCACCACCAGCGTCTGGAATAATTGTCGACTTCCCAGACTCCTGGCGATGATCCTCACACCTCCTTTCATAAGCCCATTAACATCCCACCTCCCTGTCGGTCATATTTGCCTACTCGGTAACGCCATATATACATCCGTCTCTCTCATCGACGGGAATCCAGCTGGTATCCAGAGATCTCGCTGTGGGTGCATGGACGGTTTCATTCTCATTTCCTCTCTTGTTTGATTCCTTTCTTTGCGCATACGACCTTCTTCTTGCGACTGCATATTACGACGACAGCGCCTCTGCGAAATCCACTCTGAATATCCTGTGTAGGAAAGGGACCATTACAGCTGTATCGTATTCCGGCCGTCTTCTGGGAAGACTGCGAACATTGGAAGATCCCACAGCGCTGCGCCGATACCGCGTTACAAGCCCACGAAGTACATTACAGTCCAACGGCACTCGCTGGACGGAGCGCCTTTCATGTCCTCTCCTTCCCTCGACAATATCTCTCTCCCTCCCATTGCCACGCCCTCGGATCCTCCCACTCCCAAGAGCATTTCGTCGGATGCCACTCTCGATGCTTCCAAGAATGCCAGGCAGATCGTGAGATTAGTCCAATGCCCCCAATGCTCCTACCCGCTGCGAGAACCGGTCACCTTGCCGTGTGGAAACACATTGTGCAAGACATGCATCCCCGAACTGCATTACCGCACAAATATTTCTTATCCCGCGACGGCGAATAGATTACAAGGCTTCGCATGTCCGTTCAAAACCTGCGGGAAGGAACATGCGGTGGGGGATTACAGTGTGGATGTGGTGCTCAATAAGGTCTTGGATATTGTAAAAACGGTGATGGAAAAATGTCGGGGCACTACTGAGGCATCCATAGTTCTGTCGCAGGTTCAAGAGGTGGACCGGTGGGCAATCGCGGGGATATCTTCTCTGCATGATGATCTGGTACGGACTCGACTTCTCCCCGGTGGACGACTCTTGGCAACTTATACCATGGCGGAGATGGGAGAACTTGCATACGATTCCGAGGTTATGTACCCGGCAATGGGTTCTTCGAATGAAACTGAAGAGCTGGATACCAAAGTGTTCGAACACTTGAAAGAATCCGCAAGGTCTGAGATGGATTGTCAAGTTTGCTACGATGTGTTTCTGGATCCTCTGACCACGAATTGTGGCCATACACTCTGCCGACAATGCCTCCACCGCGTCCTCGATCACTCGAATCTTTGCCCGCTATGCCGACGGCGGATGGAAATCCCACCAGGAGTCAGCGCTCAGCAAGCTTCTTCTAATGCGCTCCTTACAAAACTGATTTCTAGTCTCTGCCATGAGGCTCTTGATTTGCGACTAGAATCTATGAGATTGAGTGACATGCACGATGTTACTGAATTAGATACACCGCTATTTATCTGCACACTCTCCTTCCCTTGCACGCCAACCTTCCTGCATGTTTTCGAGCCTAGATATCGATTGATGATTCGACGAGCTATCGAGAGCGGTGACCGAAAATTCGGCATGCTGCTGTATAATCCAAGCCGTGAGCCTCAAGGAGAGTTGGGAAGGGTCCCATTCTATGAACTTGGGACCTTACTCCACATCGTCAACATGCAGCTTATGCCGGATGGTCGAAGCCTCCTCGAGACCGTTGGAGTCTCTAGATTTCGGGTTGTCAGACATGGTGTACTTGATGGCTATACTGTTGGCAAGATAGAGAGAATTGATGATGTCAGCGTCACAGAGGAAGAAGCTCTCGAGGCGGCCGAAACATCATCCATTGCAGGAAATTTCTCCGCAGAGGGCTACGATACCCCTCCACGTCAGAGCCCTTCAAGAGAATCTGGAGATCTACCTTCCCTCCAGGAGCTCAACTCAATACCAACAAAAGAGCTGATGGATATCGGGGTACGTTTCGTGCAGAGGATGCAGGATAACAGCGCATCATGGCTGCAGCGAAACGTGGTCCATGCCTATGGCGAATGCCCCGACGACCCTGCACTGTTCCCCTGGTGGTTTGCAAGTGTAATTCCCACCTCTGATGCGGAAAAGTATAAAATGCTCTCGACCTCGAGCGTCCGGGAGCGGTTAAAAATGTGTGTGGTTTGGGCAGCCGAGCTCGAGGCGCAGAGATGGTATGCTTCTCCCTCTCCACCACTCTCGCCGTGAAGGAAAAGAGTGTAAGTGTTGGTCTTGGCATAGGCTGCGCAACTAACAAATCATCTAGGGGCTCCGGCTCCAACTGTACGGTCTTATGACTATCCGGCGTCAGTTTTTTAGTGCTATTGCTCAGCGTGTTTATCATTTATTGCGGGAACACGAGGGATGTTCAAAGCAGCAGTTGACGAGATAGAATTTTTTTTCGAAAAGGGGGCATATGGTGGGGCCAGTTCTTTTGTTACAACAGCGCTATATGCGGTCGCAGGCTTTTTGCATTGTAGGATAACAGGCGGTTGGTTAGGGGTAGGTGTGATTTGGATGGAACAACATAGGCATGCATTATGGTCCTCACGATATCGTAACTTTGCGAGACTTGAGGTTGGGTTCATTGTATATATCACAATATGTTTCCCGCTTATCGCAGCAATGACCACCACCATGACCTTTGAATGAAGATCAAGATATGATTTTCAAGCATCTTCATTCTTCGACGGTGCCCCTTACATTGCATCATACTCCCGAGCGGGATCCTGTTTTCCTCTCAGCCCCCACCGAGAAAGTCCGCAACTACACCTAATGACCATATATATGTATGTATACTCGAACCAGGAAGTAAGGTAAGGTAAGGTAAGGTTGCTAGCTCAGCCCCTCCCTTAGGATGGTAAGGTGTCTTAGGTCGAGAAACCTGGAAGCAATATACTTCGTACCTACCTAGCAAGGCACATCAGATAAGGGGTAAGTATACCCCGAGATACCCCCTTCCTTACCTGAGGTACCTTTTCCATACCTACCTTACCTTACCTAGGGAGATGTGTATCGAGATCACGTGATTCCATACTGGATAGTGTCTCGAGGTAGATCAGAATATAGGTAGGTAGGTACCCAGGCGAAGATGTATTTATATATATGATATGTCAGATTCCAAGAAAGGGGTGAGTGATTAGGCAACAAGTCAATAGAACCTTTCCTGGACCGGGGGAATATTTTCCTATGTATACCTCTGTATGTATATGCTCGCAGGGTCCTCTGTGATGGGGAAGCAATGCACGGGACGTTGCAACTTGCAGGAACTGGGGCTTGCTTTGAATAACTTTTTGGAATTTTTTATGGGGATTTTCTAACTTCGTACAGTGTGAATCTGTGATGGTTCTTTTTTTTGAAAACCCCCCTTCTGCTGCAGATGATGATTGATCATGGATGGGCCTTGTTCTTGTCGTCACACTGCATGCGACGATGCGATGTCACGCATTGAGAAATATGTCTGGTCTTGTCCTGCGACTATCGGGATGCATTGCAGATGCATGGCATTGGCTGTGTGGCACGGCGCATGGGCGGACCGAGTAGGCAAGGCGTGGCATGGCATGTACGGGCCGCACAGGGCGAGTCAGAATCGGCCAGAGAGGCTCAGAGCGTTTGCTGCGGCCCGTGGCTTATCCTTATGTATGTACCTCCGCCGGTCCCTTTTTTTGCGTTTTTCTTTTTTTTCGTTGTTTTCTTTTCTCTCTTGCGCATGTACTGTAAAACAATAATATGTGTGTGCGTTGGTGTCAGCAATGTATAGAATGTCTGATTGGTCCCCTGAAGTCATCGCTTCTTCTTTTCCTTGACGGGGTGAAGAAAAGGAGTTTGGACTTTGTGGCCCCGCGGGCATTACCGCTCGATCCTACAGAGTAGGTAGTCGAGGACTGGTCTCTCGGGCGTATGTCACGGCTGGGACGGAGACAAGTTCCAGGCTCCGGCGCTGCCAGGGCGACGGCGGCCAAGTAACGTGGGGCTTCAGGCTTGAAGATTCTTCTCTCGGCTGCTCTGCATATGGGGGATTATTGGATGTGAGGGGATCGAGGTTAGATGAAGAAAGCTGGACGGACGTTGATACCTGACTCGCTGGGTTTCCAGAAGGGGCGAGGGAAGTCGGATTTCGCCTCACGATTCTCCTGAAGCCCGCTCCCCGAGCTGAACTCCCTCTCTCCTTTCTCCCCTGTGTTGGCAAGAAAGACTGGAGGCCATGGTGAGAATAGGCATCAGGTTGCTGTGTTGTTACTGTGTGCGGAGTACGGAATACGGAGTGGAGTACAACAAGGGGTCAACCCCTACACTCCTCCCACGGGCCACGGATTGCTGTGGAATGTTTGGAGGGTCCGCGTCAAAAGCACGGTGGGAGAGAGAGGGCTATATATAAGTATTTCCTTTCAGAAGGCTTTCCGCGGAGGAGAAGAGATGTGCTGACGGCTGGACCGTGATTCTGTCAAAGAGGGGGAGAATTAGCAAACAAACAGAGGCAAAGAACGAGCATTAATCAATCTCTGGGCAGGGAAGATCGGGATAGGTTACTGGAGGGAATAGAAGGCTCTTAACTCCGTCTGTGTGTGTCAGTTGGGTATACGTGTGTTTGCCGTCAAGCCAGTCTTTACCCGTGGCAAAAGCACGGTGAGTGATATCAATAATCGAGTTGCGTGAGTGCTGTGCTTGAAAGTATTGCCTGGTACAGTACAGTACAGTACCTTACTGTGTGTATGCTCGGGGTTCTCTGGATAGCCCTGCCTTAGCCCCTCTGCTCTCTGTTGACGGCACAACCGCGCTCCTTGGTGAGGGCAGGAGAACGCGTGCAAGGGGACTCGCTCTGTAAGATAGGAGAGCGGGCCCCCATCAAACACCCATAAAGAAAGAAAGGAAAAGGAAAAGGAAAAAACAAAAGGAAGGAAGATAGATAGATACTCTCTCTCTTTGCACACAAAGTAAAACATCAGCCAAAAAAAGATTGCTCCCTCCTTCTCCAGCATACGCGCCGCCTTCCCTCTCTTCCTTCTTCCGGACTAAGCGACAGTACGCGACAGGCCCCAGGCCGAACCCTCGCCAGCTTATTATTATTTTCCTCGATCTGCCTCCTGCAACCCATCTGAACTTCCATCAGAAAACAACACCACACCAACACATCCCCCCTTCCCACTACTCCGGCGATCTCTTCTATTCTGTAGAAGATCCATCGCGGCAGGAATAGTCTTTGATACCCTCAGTACTTGCGACATAATCCCCCTCGCACGCTCGCCCTTTGACGATTGCGGTGCGCAGTACGCTCCTTCATCCACCCCCCGGGAAAAAAAAAAGACGAGCGCCGTCAGGCTGTCTTTCTCACGAGGGAAGCGATTAACTTCGACCAACTCAACCACCTCCTCTCCCGTCCATCAACCGTCACGTCTGCTCCTCCATAGCATAGACCCGGTTTGACATCAGGTCGCCCTTCTGCGAAGGAAATAATATCTCTGTCGCGATACGTCATCCACATCAAACCCCCATCACACCACGAACGCCCAAGCAGGAAAAAAAAATAGTTCACCCTATGACTTCAGTCTCCCAACCATCCCAGATCCCCAGCCAGGCCTCCAACTCCACCAGCGCGTCGCAATCGACCCAGTCGTACGCTTCTACCGCGAAGAAGGCTGTCTCGTCGCCCCCGATCGCGACGGGCTCCTCGACTCCCTCTCCCGCCGTGGCTGTCGGAGGTTCTGCGCCGGTACAGCACCATGGAAAGTCATCATCTGTCTCGCCAGTAAATGGCAGAGCTCCGATCTCTCCTGCTGTACCGGCAGTTTCTGCACCTGCCATTGCCCACAGCAGTTCTGCATCTAATGGGGGCTCCAACGATCACAGCCGGAAGAGTTCTGTCACGATAAGCGCGACGGGCCCTAGTGGTTATATCCCAAATGGAGGTCCAGTGGGTGGTTCAAAGGGTGGCATCCAGTTTGGATCTATCACGGGCTCCCCTGCTGCCTCCCATAGCACTCCCCAGGTCGCGCAGCCTTCTGCTTCGGCCCCGATCCCGATCCCAAGCAATCCCAGAGTGACCTCCCCAGCACAGTCTCCCTCTCCTATCCCACAGCCATCTGCAAGCGGTGGAAGGCCTCCATCTGGGTTGTCACAGCAAGGAAACGGTGTTACATTTGGCAGTCTCGGTGGCGATGGCGATGTAAGTTTTTTGATTCACTCTTGGCACGCCAGCTTTTTACTAATTATGCGTGTTCGATAGCGTCACATGCGACAAGCTTCTACATCTCAAGGTCCACTGGCTCCCGGCAATCAAGCCGGACATCTTCGTCGAGAATCTTCGCAGTCTACACAAAGCGATATGAGCAACCAAGGCCCAGGTGCTCAGGGTCGTGGCGGCCTTGCCCCACAAGGCGGTCGAGGTCGAGGTTTCAACCCTCAGTACCAGCAACAGATGGGATACCCTCCTACAGCGCCACCGTTCAGAAACCAACCTAATCAAGGTCGTGGTGGCATGGCTCCGCCATTTCAGGGCCAGGGTCGACCAATGAATCCCCAGTTCCCAAACTCGCCACACCAAGCTGCTCGCAGCCCCGCCATGGCGAACTCGATGCCAGGCACACCAAACATGAACCAAGCTATACCAATGCAGACCCCACAGCAGTTTAACAACTACTATGCTCCGCACATGCAGGGCCCACAAGTAAATCACCCCCCTTCTTCACAAAATCTCTCAGAATCTTCCAAACCGATCAAAGGCCGCAAGCTCAAGAACTGGCGCAAAAACGAGCAGTCCTCGCCCAGCCAGCAATCATCAGAGCAGCCAAAAGAGCTCTTTGCTCACAGTTTCACATCTAATAAGCCAATGCCGTCAGGGCATGGAAGTATCAAAGAAAAGAAGCCTAGCGTCGTACCGGTTTCCACGGAGCCTGGACATTCACCGCAACCCCAGCAGAATGCATCCATGCCACCGGGATCCTCAGGAAGTCGACCTAGTATTACTGATGATTCAGATTACCCCCCTCTTCCCCCTCCATTTCCTATCCCTCCTTTCTCTCCTCCTGTCGTTGGTTTCCCTAGGATGGATGTTTCGCAGATTTTGAAGATGGATATCTCGCCAGAAGGTGGTGGTTTTGATCAGTTTCTGACAATGAGACAGCAACAGAACTACGGATTCCCTCCCCAGGGGTATACTGACCGTATGGGCATGCCCATGCAAGCAGCCCCATTCATGTATCCCCAGATGCAATATATGAACGGCCCCCCGCAATCCCCACAACCGGGATACCAGCAGCCGAACGCGTATGTGCCTGGACAGTACGCACCGCAGGCACAACCGATGTCCCGAAATTCCTCCCAGGTCTCAGATCAACGACCAGCTTCAAGCATGGGCCAACCTCAGACTCCTTCGATGACACCCGTCTCTCATGCCCACACACCGACGCCAAAAGCCGACTCTGCATCTACAGCCTTTTCGAGACCATCTCGACGAAATGCCGCGATTCCTATTAAGAGACCAGATGGTGGTGCCCTGGACGTCGAGAGCCTGAAGGCCCCTCCTTCCCCTGCCCCCCGAGATCGCACTAGAACTCCACCTGTGATTGCCTCAACCCCTACGCCTGCGTCTAAGTCAGCCACTCCTCAACATGCTCGCAGTGATAGCGCTGCTGTCAAGACCCAGGAGCAGGTTCGACTCGAGATCATGGAGAAGGTCAAGGCAGCTGCCGGGGCCACTGAGTCGGCTGCCAAGGCTGACGAGGCTGCGAAGGAGGCGGCCGAGGCAAAATTGAAGGAGGAAGAGAAGGCAAAGGAAGAAGCCAAGGCCAAAGAAGAGGCGGACGCAAAAGCTGCTGCAGAGAAGGCTAAGCAGGAAGAGGAAGAAGAACTTGAACGCCAGATTCGCGAGATGGAAGAGGCCGAGGCTGAACGGGAGAGAAAGGAAGCTGAACTTCTTGCAAAACGCGCAGCTGAGAAGGCTGCAGCTGAGAAGGAGAAAGAAGAGAGGAGAAAGGCCGACGCCGAAGAGAATGATCGCAAACTTCGGGAGCAGGAGCGCGAGATGGAGCGCCTGGAAGATGAACGTGAGCGTAAGCGAGCTGAGGCAGAGGCAAAGGCTCAAGGCGGTGATAAGCCCGAGTCCGGCGCCGACGTCAAGAAGGAGGTCAAGGCTGAAAGCAAGGAGCCCACCTCTGACGACAAGAATGCACCTACGACCCCAAGCACCCTTGCCTCCAAGCTCTCCAACCTTACCCTGTCTACGGACAGCGGAGCCTCAACACCAGCTTCTGATGGTTCCATGGGCCCGCCACCCCCCAAGGTCTCTACAACAGAAAAGCGTGGAAAGCCTGCAGCGCTTAACCTCGCGCCTCTGACCACCAAGCCTGTGGAGCCACCTCAACCCAGCGCGGCACTGCAATCCCTCAAATCGGCTCGCTTCCTCACTGTCATCGATCCCTCAATCTACCCGCCTAACATCAGCTCACCTAACCCCGCACTCAATTCCGCTGTCAAGGCCAAAGGCCAGAGCTTCAAGTATGACAAGGAGTTCCTGCTTCAATTCCAAAAGGTATTCACTGAGAAGCCATCGTTGGAGTTTGCCGAGCAGGTGAAGAATCTGATTGGAGATGGCGATGGAGGTTCAGCACGCTCAGCCTCTACGAGACAGTCTTCTAGCATGGGCCCCAGACAAGGTTCGAACCGAAACCCTCCAGGAGCTTTTGCGATGGGCTCTTTCGGTGCTGTTGGTGCCGGCGGAAAGACTCTCCCGCCTGGAACAACTTCGGCAGAGCGCTTCGCCATGTCCAGCGGTTCCATGTCACGACCTGCAATCAACCCCATGGCTTCTTTCAATCGTCCTGGTGGAGCTTTCCCTGGTGGTAACCCGATGACACGTACTCCTTCGAGCTCTGCTATGAACTCCATGCCACATTCACCACGCCAGCAAAGCAGATCGCAACGCGGCAACAGCAAGCGCGACAGCTACCAACCCAGCAACGCCAAGGCAGAAGCGCAAGCTGCAAAGACGATGCCTCTTACAGCTGGCATGGAACTCAAGCCCATTCAGGTCTCTGCCAATGGTTGGAAGCCACGGAGTGTTGGTGCTAACCAGTCGGCAACCGGTGCTGCCGGTCCTGGTCCCGGTGGTCACATGGACCCTGATATGGTCCAGCGAAAAGTGAAGGCTGCATTGAATAAGATGACTCCTGAGAAGTTTGACAAGATTGCCGACCAAATTCTCGCAATTGCCGCACAGTCCAAGGATGAAGCCGATGGCCGCACTCTTCGACAAGTCATTCAGCTCACTTTCGAGAAGGCTACAGATGAAGCTCACTGGGCTTCTATGTATGCGAAGTTCTGCAAGCGCATGTTGGAGACCATGAGCCCCGACATCAAGGACGAGAGCATCCTGGACAAGAATGGAAACGTCGTCTCTGGTGGAAACCTCTTCCGCAAGTATCTCCTCAACAGATGTCAAGAAGAGTTCGAGCGTGGCTGGAAGATCGACTTGCCAGAGAAGCCTGAGGGTGAACGTGGCGAGGAGAAGACGGAGGAAGCTGCTATGCTCTCAGACGAGTACTATATCGCTGCTGCTGCCAAGCGACGCGGTCTTGGTCTCGTTCAGTTCATCGGTGAGCTATACAAGCTCAGCATGCTTACGGAGCGTATCATGCACGAGTGTGTGAAGAAGCTGGTCGACTACACCGGTATTCCTGACGAGGCCGAGATTGAATCGTTGACCAAGCTGCTCAAGACTATCGGTGGCAACCTGGACAGTACCGAAAAGGGTAAGCCAATGATGGACGTCTACTTTACCCGCATCCAGACAATGATCGACACCCCCGAACTGCCAAGCCGTTTGAGATTCATGCTCATGGATATCGTTGATCTCCGGAAGAAGAACTGGCAATCAAAGGAGGCTAACAAGGGTCCGAAAACGCTTGAGGAAATCAGAGCTGAGGTACGTCTCCAATATCTTCGTCTAGACAGGATTTTGCTAATATCATGATAGGCTGAAGCAGCTGCGGCCCAGAAAGCTGCTGAGACTGCTCGGGGCAATCAACGTGGTGGCGGTGGACGTATGCAAATTGGCCGCGGTGATTCAAGGAATTTCTCGAATCAATATGGCTCTCAGCCTCCCGTCGACTACTCCAAGAACACTGTTGGTATGGATGATCTCCGTCGTCTGACCAATAAGGGTGCTTCGAGACAATCGAGTCAACCACTGTCGTTTGGTCCAACTTCGCTGTTCTCTTCTCGAAGCAACAGTGGTCGTAAGATGGGACCTGGTGGCGCATTGAGCAGAACGGGTGAGGATTCAGGAGCTTCGTCGAGGACTGGCACACCTCCACAAAAGGAGAAGGAGTCAGCCACTTCTGCGAACGCGTTTAGGTATGTTCGCACAATCAATTTGTGTAATCTCAATGCTAATCATTTACCTACAGTCTATTAGCTGGATTAGGATCTGGAGAAACAGAAACTCCGGCCTCTCCGCCTTCAACATCTAACTCTCCCGAATTGACAAAGGCCACTCCTGCAACCGCGGGAAAGGCTGAGGATAAGGAGAGCGAGCCATGAAAATCCGATGATATACACAAAAGTGTTTCTGGAGCATCCTAATATCTCTGCATAGACCGGCGGACTAATCTTGCATTTGCGGCGGAGCCTTTTCTATAACGTGTCTTAAAAGTCCCTCCTTCTGTTTCCATGATACCTCATATTCGGCCCATAGACTACATTCCGTCCACCAGATCCGTTTTCATCATTTCCTGCGCATTATGGGTGGTGTGCAGGAAGCCCGGTTGCTTTTGTTGTTGTTGCGATTTGCGCTATTTCCTTTGGCTCATGGATTTGATTCTTACCGGCACTATCTGACCGGCGAGGATCGACGACTAAAAGCTTTTTGTGTCAATACTCTTCTTTTTCTTTGGTCCGAGCTTGCTAGCTTGCGCGGGTCTATGAGTATTGCGTTGCATTTTTGCGTGCGTTGACACATTTTAACGATCGGGCCTGTCACTCCTCTGTGACCAAGGGTCTAGGATCGTATGATATGATGCATTTCGTTTCTGATGGTTTAGCTGGCTGGTGTTGTTAATTTTCTGAGAAATGGTGGCGGGGTTGGGAGGGACGTTAGATGAGTTCATCCACACAGCGAGAACTGGTCGCCAACAGTGGGCTGTGTGGACTGGATAGCAAAGAAATACTATCGTCGTTAGGGAGGGAGGACCCATTGTACAAACATTTAATTCTTTCAGTCAATCAGCCAGCCAGCTACAGCAAAACTGATTCCATAACCTTGCTCGCCCCCACTCATGATGTGCGAATATGAGATCCGGGCAGTAGTCCATGCCTTGGCTGTCTGCTCATTTAGGAGCACAGTTAGGCTTGTTCTGTTGCAAGACATTCTCCAGTGCTGGCCTCCTCCCCGTCTAGACTACTGCTTCCCTTCTGCCCCCCCTCAGGAAAAGCCCTTTACTATCAGTATATAGGTATATATAAACCATCCTCTCCTCCCAATCCCGATCCCAATCCCAATCCCAATCCCAATCCCAATCCCAAACTCCTAGCCTAGGCCCAGATACCATAAAGAAAGCTATGAGGATAAGCGCGGTCAGTCAAAGAGATGAGTAAGTAGTAGGAAAACTGCCGGAAATATGAAGGAAGGAATACGCCATGTAGCGGAATGTTTTAACTTTATTTCTTATAGCAGGTTTTGCTTCTTGGTTTTAAGAACTCAGGGATTTCAATCGGTGGACTTTGCTGTAGTAGACCTACGATATGTATGTAGATTTTATAATATTGCGAGATGAAGGAAGGGGGTATTGACAAGGGATTAATATGCGTGATTATAGTGTTATACTATAAGCTGCACAAACTAGGTTAGGTAGGTATGGTATTATGGAATGGATATTTGGAGAGAATGTTAGATTCTGAGGTTTTAGGGCCATTGCTGTGTCTACTCCACGGTTGCAGGTTAAACGCTCGTGAAGCGGGAACTTTCGTTGCCTTAAATAGAATGCCTCAGAGCTTACATAATATCGCGAATTTGCGGTTCTCCAACTATCGAAGGGTTTTCAGGCTTTTTCTATCGTTTTTGAACCTCGAAGTGTACGATGGGCAAGGGAAGAGTTTTGATCATAGCTGGTTCTGACAGCTCAGGCGGAGCGTGGGTATTCTCCCGAATATCAGCGTTTTTTCGATGATATTCATACCCTCCAACGCAGGGGCGGGCTGACATGGGCGTGCATAGGGGTCTGGAAGCAGATCAGAAAGTGGTTGCGGCACATGGCTGCTACGCCATGACCGCTACCACGGCCTTGACTGCCCAGAACACTCTTGGAGTTGTTGATATCCATCAGACTCCGCCCGAATTTGTTCGGAAATTGATCGATGCATGCATCAGTGACATTGGCGTGGATGTGGTCAAGACTGGTACCACCTTTCCTTCTGTATTCTATCTCGATCAGCGAATACTGTACGCTCTTAAATGAGTTCTGACTGTTTCAAGGCATGTTAGCTTCTTCGAAGACCATCGAAGTGGTGGCGAATGCTCTTCAACACCACCATGTGACCACTACAGTAGTTGACCCAGTATGTGTACATTTAGAGAGCGTCACGGATTCATCTTGACAAGCATAGGTCATGGTATCAACCAGTGGTTTTCAATTGCTGCCTGAAGATGCCGTTCGCGGACTGAGAGAGCATCTCCTCCCAATGACTACGATCCTCACGCCAAATGTCCCGGAAGCGACGCTGCTTCTTTCTAATGCCGGCAAACCCGTTCGTGAGCCCGAGAATGTCGAGGATCTAATAGACGTAGCCAAGGCTGTGCAGTCACTCGGTCCCAAGTATGTTCTGGTGAAAGGGGGCCATCTCCCGCTCAAGAGAGACGGCACTGTTTCAAGCACAGCTGCAGAGAGAGAGCTTGTGGTCGATATTCTTTACGGAGAAGGCCAAGTAACGAGAATAGAGACAGGTTATCAGGAATCGAAGAATACCCATGGGACTGGATGTTCGTTGGCATGTAAGTTGGCCTTTCTCTAGGCACAAATTCACACTGACAACATTAGCCGCGATTGCATCAAATCTTGCGAATGGGCTGGACATGGTACAGGCTGTGAAGATGGCGTGTAGATACGTCGAGGCAGGTATCAAGACTTCCTCGGATCTAGGTCACGGAAATGGCCCAATTAACCATTTCCACTCAACCTATACCTTACCATTCGCTCCGTGAGTCATCATCCCGAGACTCTTGGTCAATATTTTACTGATCTTGCATAACCAGGGGTCATTTCCTTGAGTACGTACTGGAAAGGCAAGATGTCCTCAAGAGTTGGCGGGGATATACCGAACACGATTTCGTTGCTGGACTCGCTGATGGGAGCTTGCCGGTACAGTCCTTCAAGAACTACCTCATGCAAGATTACCTATTCTTGGTAAGTAGGATTCCTGGCTTTGATTCTGGCCAATTCTGATGCTGCCAGATCCAATTCTCGAGGGCAAATGCCTTGGCTGCCTATAAGGCAAAAACGATAGAAGATGCTGTTGCGGTAAGCTAGGAAAGACTCTCGAGGTTGACAACGACTTACCTTATTGTAAGGCTGCCAACATTGTAGCTCACATACAACACGAAATGGGCTTGCATATCGAGTATTGTAAGGGGTTCGGCGTGACCAAGGAGGAAATGGAGGCCACGGAGGAGAGCCAGGGTAAGGACTCATTCCTTTGTAGCAAACACAGCTAACAATAACTCAGCATGTACTGCATACACACGGTGAGACTTTCTCATAGGCCTAATATGCAAGTATATCGGCTGATCGGGTGTAGATATGTTCTTGACATCGGGCAGTCCCAGGACTGGTTTGCTCTGCAAGTCGCCCTCGCACCCTGTCTGATCGGCTATGGTGCAATTGCCAAGCGGCTTCATGCCGACCCGAAAACAAGACGAGACGGTAACCTATATTGGAAATGGATCGAGAATTATGTTGACGATGATTACGCTGAGGCGGTGCGAATAGGAACGGGTGAGTTGTCCCCTGTGTTACCCAGGTAGTCTTGTCTGACATTCTCAAGCTTTACTGGAGAAACACGCAGTTTTGCAGTCTCCGAGCCGGATAGAAGAATTGGTGCAAATATTCATTCACGCAACCAAGGTAGGATTTCTCTTGGAGACGAGTTATGTTGATACTAACCTGTTTGAAGATGGAGACAGGATTTTGGAACATGGGAGCTGGAAATGCATAGAATAAGGGCATTGTGCAGAGCAAAATGGCTAGTTAAATGAACCAATGGAATCATTTTATGACTTCTAAACGGCCTCACCATCACTAAGAGCGGCTTCACTCTCATTGGCTTCACTCACTATACTTCCGAGTGATTCGAGAGAGGGTGTTGGAGCAGCTCTCTCCCATATCTGAACAACAATGATGAAGGTTGATCGATGGATTTTGATGGTAACTGCAATTCGAACCTAAGAACCGGGAGCCTCGAGCCGTCTTCTGGCATCAGACACTAGTTTATTGACAGCTCCTGAAAGGTCAACTTTTAGGACTGATGGATCAAACGATAATGCCGTTGGAGAAGTTGTTGGTCTCTCTGAAGCATCTTGACCTTTTGGTATAGGTGCCATAGGTCCTCATGTTGTCAGTCTGGTCCATCCGGACGATCTTCAGGTCGACAAGGTTCTCAAAATCGGCTTTTACTATCTCAATCAGTTCAGGGATCATTTTGATGTGTTCTTGTTGAGTGATCATAAGGGATCCGAAAGTGGCTGATTGAAGACGATTCATCCAGAATCTTCTAAGGTTGCATTGTCTGAAAGGTCTAGAAATATGAGAAACTGGTTTTCCTATTTATATTGGAGAAGATCTTGCGGTAAGGCCTTAGTTTCTGTTCTAGATCGCGAACGTCAACAAAAGGATGCTCGACTGTTATCTTTGGAAGCCCGTAGAGAAACCTTGCAGAAGGGCCAAGGAATTCCGAAGGTTGACTCGTCGGCTCAGAGCAGATACTAGGAGATCCATATATTTTTATGACAATTGAAATACGTCTATGATCAGAATCAGAGGAGCAACAATAGCTAGCTATAGGTACCTTAGGAAATTGAATGGGTAGACCTGTACTCGGGAAGGTGAGAAATAAGAAGGCTGTATGTAGCACTGCGGATTCATCAGAAGACGACGGTGAGGATTCTGCTTACCTAAGACATGTACCCCATGCAGTGGCAAGCGAGCCCACGTGACTCGCCAAGAAATACCTTAAGGCAACGTAGGGAAATCGACTAGCCGTACCTAGGTAGTGGCTTCTGTTTTTTTTTTTTTAAGAACCGCGCAATCTTTCGCGAAGTTCTTCTCAACTCAACTCCCATCACGATTCCTGATTACCAGGTTTCTTCTTATCCTTCTTGAAAAGCTATTTGCGCCGCGTCAAATCGTTGATTCTAATATCACGATCTCACTCACCATTATCCACTCTTTTCAATCAAAAATCAGAACGTCAACATGTCCTACGGCGGTGGCGGTTACGGTGGCTCGCGAGGCGGCAGTGGGTACGGCTCATCTTATAACTCCTACAACAGTCGCGATAACTACTCCAGTGGCTACAATCATGGGTATGACAACCTAAGGTTTTAGATATTGTTGTGAAGTTGGACGCATTCGTTGTTTGCTTGTTAGATGGTCAGGCTGTGGATCACTTGTGATCTCAGCGCGACTATCTTCCAACGCAAGACAGCATCACTCCTTTTCCTCTCATCAATCCTGCAGGCAGATGCTAACTTCTTTAAAGACCTAGATCTGGTGGTTATTCAAATGGCGGCGGCTATGGAGGCTCGTCCAATGTAAATGGTTACAGCGGAGGAGGTGGTGGTGGTTACGGAGGTGGAGGATACGGCGGCGGTGGTGGTGGCGACCGCATGTCCAACCTCGGCGCCGGTCTTCAGAAACAGAACTGGGGTAAGTCATCGCAAAGGTCCTAACAACGCTCAAGTTACTAACAGTATTTTCAGACCTCTCAAGCCTTCCAAAGTTCGAAAAGTCCTTCTATAAGGAGGACCCTGTGGTCACCGCTCGCTCCGAAGCCGATGTCGCAAAGTTCCGAGCTGAACACCAAATGTCTGTCCAGGGTCGCGATGTCCCACGTCCAGTTGAGACCTTCGATGAAGCCGGTTTCCCCGCCTACGTTATGAGCGAAGTCAAGGCACAAGGTTTCCCAGCACCCACTGCTATCCAGTCTCAAGGTTGGCCCATGGCTCTGTCTGGACGTGACGTTGTGGGTATTGCCGAAACTGGTTCCGGAAAGACCTTGACCTACTGTCTTCCTGCTATTGTCCACATCAATGCCCAACCTCTCCTTGCTCCAGGCGATGGCCCCATTGTCTTGATCCTTGCCCCTACTCGAGAGTTGGCTGTACAGATCCAGCAGGAAATCAGCAAGTTTGGCAAGTCTTCGCGCATCCGCAACACCTGTGTTTACGGTGGTGTTCCCAAGGGTGGTCAAATTCGTGACCTCGCAAAGGGAGTGGAGGTCTGCATTGCCACTCCAGGTCGTCTCATTGATATGATCGAATCTGGAAAGACCAACCTTCGTCGTGTTACTTACCTCGTTCTTGACGAGGCCGATCGCATGTTGGACATGGGTTTCGAGCCCCAAATTCGTAAGATCCTCGGCCAAATCCGCCCGGACAGACAGACTTGCATGTGGTCCGCTACATGGCCAAAGGAAGTTCGCGCTCTTGCGTCCGATTATCTGCACGATTTCATTCAGGTCAACATTGGTTCCATGGAGCTGTCTGCTAACCACAGAATTACTCAAATCGTGGAGGTCGTTTCCGAGTTTGAGAAGCGCGACCGGATGACGAAACATCTTGAAAAGATTATGGAAGACAAGGACAACAAGATCTTGATTTTCACAGGAACTAAGCGTGTCGCTGACGATATCACACGCTTCCTTAGACAGGACGGATGGCCTGCGCTATGTAAGTCTATATACCCTCTCTGCATCTGAATCCTTGCTAATGATGACCAGCTATTCACGGAGACAAGCAACAAAATGAGCGTGATTGGGTTCTGAATGAGTTTAAGACTGGCAAGAGCCCCATCATGGTTGCCACTGATGTGGCTTCTCGTGGTATCGGTATGATTGAAACCCCCCTCCCCCCCACAGCAACGCCCAGACGCCTATACAGTAGTACTTTACTCTCAACGCTCAGGCGTTTTCTAGATTGCGTTATTTTGCCCGGGTCCTTTCGTGTCTTCTGGTTCTCTCTCGTAGGGTGTCTTGGATCTGTGGTGCAGCATGTTTCGTGCTACGCTCTTAATTCTAAACTCAAAGTACTTCCCCTGGTACAAGATATGGAATTGGCATCTCTTGACTTGATCAAGCTGTCTCCAAGACCCCCAAACCAGAGGACCTGGATGTGTGGATCACTTACCCTGGCATTAAACTCGCAATGAACAGTTAAGCCGAGAGAGTATCGGACGCATTTAAATGCAGCTTCTTACTAGCCGCACTGGAACGTTGCTATACACTTTTTTCTGTTCTTGCTAACCCATCAATGAAGATGTCCGCAACATTACTCACGTGTTGAACTATGACTACCCGAACAACTCGGAGGATTATATCCATCGTATTGGTCGTACGGGTCGTGCTGGGGCAAAGGGAACTGCCATTACCCTTTTCACCACTGACAGTAAGATCTCTCTCCCATTCCTCATATCGGATTTCTTCTAACGTTATTACAGATCAAAAGCAGGCTCGTGATCTAGTGTCAGTCCTCACTGAGGCAAAGCAGCAGATTGATCCCCGACTTGCCGAGATGGCCAGATATGGCGGCGGCGGTGGTGGTGGCCGATACGGTGGTGGATGGCGTGGCGGCCGTGGCGGACGAGGTGGTGGAGGTGAGTTCAACCCTGCTGTTTTTTGACCCCCCCCGTTCCATCAGCTGATGGGACTAACAAAGGACGTTGGTAGGAGGTTTCACCTCTTCTAACGCGGCGCCCCTCGGGAGCAACCGACGTTGGTAGATGTTGAATCATTTTCGAGTGACTTTCAAGAAGCCACATCTCGATGCATCATTGATTCTCGGTAACACTTGAAAGTCGTCGACTTTGACGAATCACATGCGTACAATACAGGTCGTTTAGGCGTTATTGGTCGGAGGTTTGGGGAGGGTAGATTGCCTTGATTTGCTCGCTCTTTTCTCGTGCACCTCTTGTAATCTTTTCCTTGCGCAAAAATTGCTTTGGTTTGCTTTCACGGAGATGGTTGTTATTTTAGACACGCGCGCGGCTACCACGCCAGCCCGACGGCTATATAGATTGCTCTCATAGGTTTACACTTATACCGTGTGCATCCCTTCACTGATCTCTTGATGCTCACTCAGGCTTTGATATCAATGGTGGTTATCTATCACTACATGTGTATCTTAGCTACATGCTTACCTATCTTAGCTAGTAGTCCCAATCATCATAAATGAGATAAAATCCAGAGAGTCTCTCATTACGTTCGCCCTATGCTCCATCCACATAATTCTTTGTTTACGCCTTGACCCCCTACTAACCCTGACAAAAGGATTGTTTGCTGTCTCCCTAGTCCCCGCCCTGTGCTTGCTTTTCTTTTCTCTTCTTTTCCTTCCTTTTTTTCCCTCTGGGTATAGATCTCCCCGCCATCTACCTTTTTTTAAAAGTCCCTAGTATAGTAAATAGTCTCTTAAGATCCTCTCTTTTTTTCTTTCTTTCTTTTCAAGGTACAGATTCAATTCCCAACTACCTAGCCACACACCCTCCCAATATTTTGGATCGGGATCTAGAACCTTCTGTGTGTTTTGAGTTGGGCGAGAAGATCTACTTTCTGTATTTTACACATAGGTGTAGGTAGGGAGGGAGATGTTGAGTTTGATTTTTGATTTTTGATTCAATGCAGTGATAGATAGAAAATTCTCATTTCTCATTTCTCATTCAGGGGTGCGATGGTAGCTAGTGGCTGGCTACTACTTGTACAGGAAGGAAGAGAAGAAGATTTCTATGCAAACAAACGAGCAAGGCAAGGAGGGCAAAGGCAAGAAGGCAAGGCAAGGCAGGGCAGGCAAAAAACCCAGCAAGATTGGGGGAATTACGTAAAAGACATTAATTAATTACAAGAAAGGCAGGGCTCCCTGAACAGAACAACATGCGCTCTTCTCCCTCCACAAACAGGAAAAGAGAGAGAAAAGACTCCTCCCAGTCCCAGGGTTCTAGATCCAGGATCTTGATCCAAAGGATTGGATGAATGTGGGGGGTGGGTTTTCTCTCATGTGTGTGTGCGTTGTTGTGTGGTTGGTTGATATGTACAAGAAGGGGGAGAAGAAGGGAGCTAGAGCTAGCTGCTGCTGATGCCGCTGGTTCTCTCTCTGGCCGTTGTCCGTGATGTAATGTAATGTAATGCGATTTGTAACGTAACGTGGTATTTGTTGCCGCCGCCAAAGAAGAAGAAAAAACGTGAAACCCTTTCTTTTGTTTTTTCGCCTCTTGCCGTCCGTCGTGAAGGTGTGCTTGCTTGTTCTGCCCTTAGGGGTTGTGACTCCTGTCCGAGAGAGAAAAAGCACAGAAGAGAGGGTAGGAAAAGGTCATCATCAGAAATATCAACAAAAGTACGAAAACTCCTAGTTCCCTCGAGAAATGCAAATACCAGTGTCGAGGCGCCAAACAGAATGTTACGGTCGAAGAGGTGCGGAGAGGTAGAGGTTGCGAGGTGTGTGCGGGTATAAGTGTGAGCGGGCTGGACTGTACATAGCAGACTGCAATGTGTTCGGGTGGTCGTTACAGCACAGGCAGACGCTGAAGGATATGCAAGTGGCCAGCACCAGAGAAGAAATCGAGATTGGAGAGGGTCGAAGAAGAGGATGTGGGATGGCGCAGTAAGAGAAGATCATGAGAATCACGACCAGGTGGACTTCTCCTTAAGACCGCCAATACGCTCCATGTCAATTGAGTGGAAGCGGCCGCCGCCCTCCTTCTCGTAAGCCGGGAGCTCCTCATCCTCATTCAGCGGCTCAAGCCCAACTCCTGTCTCGCCGACACGGACTACGACCACGCGGCCGCTCTTCCGTCGTCCAGACTCGTCCTGCTCATCAGGGAAAGTGATGCGGATCTCAGGGACGTTGTCAGGGGATAGAGGGGAGGTCGGGCTCTCGGGGATGGCGGACTTCTCATCGTACACGTAGATCCTGGAGCCGCGGCCATAGGGCGCCGTGGTGATGGTCAGGCGATGGCTGGAAGAGTTGTCTTTCTCATTGTAGAGAGGCAGCTGTTGGCGGGCAATCGCTCTGCGCTTACGGATTCGGCGGACAGTGTAGAGGGCTCCGACCAGGAGCATAGAAACGAAGAGGAGAACGAGGAGGGCGATAAGCAGATCAATGACTGTGGTAGACATGGTGCGCGAGTCGTCACGGACGATAAGGGCACTGCCTCTTGCGACAAGTTGTGAGACTGTATCCATGAGAGGAAGACAGGCTGTAAGATTGGCGCGAAGGATGGGTTTTTTCGAAGGTAGATAGATGGCTTATTGCTGTGGATTCGTGGGATTCGTCTTGGATTCCGAAGGAATGAATGGACGGTGATCAGCTGAAAGAGTGAAGCTGATACCTATGGAATGAATGTAGAGGTCCCGAAGGAGAGAGAGGGAGGGGATATCGTTCGTCTGTGAAGATAAAGATGAAGATGAAGAGAGAAGACGGGGTGAAGACAGGAAAAGGGGACCTGAGCCGTGTGTAAGGTACAGTACAGTAGTTCGCGCTGAATTGGCGGAGTGGGACTGTGCCGGGGGGCTGGAGGTTGAACTGTGTTATGAGTGGCCGTGGCAGACGGGCAATGGCGCGCAGCGTGTCCAGGGCGTTCTGGGTCGTCAACGATGGGGCAGCCCGCCACTCCTCATTGGCTGAGGGTCAACTACCGGGAAATGAGCGTTGTATCCTGTGTTTGTTCTCTTCTGTCGCCCTCCTCTCGCTGATGATGTTTGTGAAAGGTGTTGCTGGTCTTGACAATGTTGTTGATAATGCTTCTTCTGCCGTCCATAGCCTGATGGACTGTTTGTTGTCTCCTCTGGATGTTTTGCTCGCTTAGCGTGTCGGAAGGGATAATGTCGCAGTCCGGGTTCGAGCTGTGTACTGTAGGTATTCCACATACATTCATCTCATCTCACCACATAATATATCCATGCCATATCACACTCATTTGCAATCTCCGTCTCCCGTCAATCAACAGTATATATAGGAAACTATCCTCTACCACCCACATGCGCGCAGCACCTTGATATAAGCACCAACAACCCCATCTCCTGAAATAGCAAGCCGCAGCGCCTCGAAGGATTCAACAATAGGTTCTTCTGAAGCGCGTTGCGGCTCAGAGGCGCAACAAGATGCCGCCTGGCGTTTCTGAGAAGCCTTGGCCGTAGGGCGTGTCTGAGGACTCGCTGCGATTACAAGGCTGTTATCTAAATGTCTATCTATCGATCGGCGGCTTTCCAACGAGCCCGAAGTATGGGAATTGGTATCCAGGCCCTTGGTACTTTTCAAGGAAGAGATGCAGAGCCTCAACGACGGGGCACAAGGGGGGTATTACCAGAACGACGTTGCTTTATCTATCAGTGAGACTATTCTCACATACTCCATTATTATTTCCCTCGCTCCCATCCACTACAAGATTCATTCACACGCATCTTGATATTTCTTGGCTCTGACTTTTTGATTCTTACTGTACTTGCAAGAGCCAACTTTTATTAACCCGGCCTCGTTTCGTGCCTGATCCACGAGGGCCCCTGCTCCCTGTACCCCTGAGGCGTCCACGCCGACTACTCCGTCATCTCTCGTTTCCGAGTCTACCTACGTTCTGTTCTTTATTCTTATTGTTCCTGTCAGAGATGGCGGTTGGGAACTGTTTCGAGGGCGGCATCGACGTACAGAACCAATCGCCCACATCTTACGCCCCGCGTTCGGTGATTTCTGGCAGAGCTGGATTCTACGGCGTGGGTTATCTAGGTGGATAGGAGAATTGGGATGAGCAATGCTAAGTAGCTGCTCTATGTGAATCTTCTTCAGTCCCGTTCCTGACTTTGACCCGCAATTGCCATGTGCTACGGCGGCTTCTCCTTGTCAATCCTCCTCCCACCCCTGCGAAGGGAGAAGACCACCCTCGGTCAGAGTACCCCCGCGTCTCGGGGTCCAGAGCCGCGTGATCCATCAACAGGCGCTGTGGTTGGGTAGCAAGTGTTTGACGCACCTGCCGGCCGCCTTTGAATTTCCGTGGATCTCTTGAACCAGGAAAGAGGCGGGGTGGTCAGAGAGCAGTTTGGGATCCCCTCCAGCATTGCCAGAACTGAGATGTTTGTCGACTTCTTCAGAGTCTTCGAGTTTCGTTCTACAGCCCCCCCTTATCCGTCTACTACGGTAGATCCGTACCCCTCAATTCCCTGATGTACGCCATCGTCGCGGGGAGGGCCGTTTCTGCGATCCAAACTGGGAGGGAGAGGACTGCTAGGGCGCGCAGAGATGAAGGCATGTCGTGGGTGACTCCCCCTTTCCTAGAACCGTGAACAGTTATATGTCTCCGAGCGCATTGGTTTGCTATGTGCATGGGCCTGGTTGTAGGATGTGCCTTACCTAGATCTAGCCAGGCGTGTAGCACTCTGCTGACGGCAATGCGCTTCTGCTCACGTTGTGTAAGAGGTGTCTACTGGTGGGTGACTGGAGGCATCATGGTAAGAAATGGCGAGAAAGGACCTCATCGGTCAAATTTTCAGTGCGGAACTCACGACGGTCTGTTGAAGACGGTGAGTTGGATATATATAGGACCCTGTTCTCCTTTGGAGAGGACGTATAATACGGTTGTCAGGGCTTTCCAGTCTAGGCATCGCTTCCCATTCTCGCTGGCATCCCACCGGGAGGATACTGATAGAGGTTACACTGGTAGGACCAGCGGGATTAAATGCTGTACAATACTAATTGTATTCTCTACCAGTTGCTATAGTATCATTTCAAACCTTCGACCAGTCATGTGATTCACCCGGTAAGCCGCAGACATGTTTCACCGAGCTCTCAATCGCCGAGAAGTCAGGAATTTGAAGTATTTGGATTCTCTGACCTGCGTCACTCCGGGCATCGTACCAGTTAGGTCGCCATCGACGTAGAGGTAAAAGCAAACGGCGGTGAGAAGAAGCAATGGAGCTGGCCCACCTGGATATATTACGCGGATGCATGTCCAAGGTATGTCTTCCGACTTGTCGAAATTCATGGTTCGATTTGAGGTTACCAAAGGTTCTAGAGCATCTAGGACGGTCTGGTCAACCACCACCGTATCTCGTACTTCTGCCTCCCTTTGCTTTCCTCGCAGCCATCAACGGCGTTGCAGATCAACTATCGATCCGCTGAGCATCGCCAGGGCGGGACACGCGCCAGGATGCCAGGATGCCAACGGAGTGGGACGAGATTTCGCTGGCTGGGAGCACAGAAGATCAGAGCAAGAGGCATGTGGAAAGGCGTGGTATCCCGACATAGTAGCCAGTCTCGCGATATGCAGGAAAGCGATGAAGCCGTCAGAAGGAGTAACAGCCCTCGTCGCCCTCTAGAGGGAAACATATCTCGCCCACCGAGCATATCCTTGACCTTGCTGCGCTTTATGAGGCTCCCGGGCGCGCATCACGTTGCGGGCTCGCCCAGCCGCTGCCAGCAGTGGGTGTGGTTGGGTCGTCGAGGAAAAAAGAATGATTGATTTTCATGCGCAGAGTGCCACGATGCGCCGTGTAATTCTGTCCCAATGGCTCCACGCACCAACCCGCCAACCTTGACCTCGAGCAGCACTAGCGCGTAGGAGGTGAAGGAGCACTGCACTGTGTGCGCCGGCTGATCTCTTCTCTGGGCAGAGCACGGCCGTGTACCGGTGATTGCTCCTTTGCTCTTGGGGAGCGGCAGGGCGTCGCGAAATGAAGCTCAGCAGGCTGCGAGTTGCATCGTCCGGGCGATTGCCTGCGCAGGAGATGGCGTCAGGATACACGCCCCTAGATGAAACAGTCTGCCACTTTCTGACCGGACGCTGGATAGGACTCAGGAATGGTGCGTGCCTAGGCGAGGAGAGAGCAGACCGAGTAGAGTGTTTGTTCCTCTTGTTGAGAGGTTGAGATCCGCATGAGGCTTACAGGACACGTTGAACGCATAGGCGCGACCCAAAACAGATGTGCAGAACTCATGCAACGGAAAGCAAAGTAATTAAACTTAAATTTGAGAGAAAAGGGGAAAAGATAAGAGAGAAGGGAAAAAGGCAAAACAGTAAAAAAGTAAAAAAGTAAAACAGCAAAAAGCAAAAAGCAAAGAGCAAAAGGTGAGCACAAGGGAGAGAGAATTCAGGGTAAACAGAGAGCTAAGAGGAGGAGTGAAATAGACGCTGGCAAAGTCGATTCGAGTTGCCTCCGACATATAAAGATATAAAAAGGGCCTACCTAAATCTACACACCCTGCTCACTAATTTTACACGCTACGCCTATTTCGGTAGGCTCGCTATAGTTACGCACACACATCTATTATACGTACACCTACCTAGGTAGGTAGTGAGCTCTATAAGAGCGTATCTTTATATTGCCTTACTTTAACACATTTTAAGGCTTAAAAATCAAAGACATTCCTAATCACCTGTACTTACCTTTACCTACTATCTAGGTATAGAAGAGTAGTTTTAAAGGATAATAATGCCTTCTTTTTAGGCCTATATATTCCTGTATAGAGGTAGCTAACTAAGTCAGGTAAGCGAGGATAGTCACGTGAGCTTAGGTACTAACTTTTCTTCTCTATATCTTAGGGTAACCTCTATGCTTATTTATCTAGTATCTTATACAGATCTTAGGTTAATCAAAAGTAGGTAAGGATACCCCTTTTTCTTTCTCCTTATTTTTTAAGAATTAATTATAAGGTTATAAGGTAGGTACTCTATACTATAACGCAGGTGTGATAAACGTACGCGCGAGATATAGCAGGACTATATAAAAGGGGTATAGCGTGTAAAATTAGTGAGCAGGGTGTGTAGATTTAGGTAGGCCCTATAAAAATATCAGAATACTACCGTAGTGCCCGCTCCGTAAGGCTGGTTTCAAAGGCCAGTTGTTGGAGCCAGGGTCAACTACTAGAAGAACACCGTCTCTCAGTCCGGCCGGAAACCATTCTGTTAGACCCAAGAGCCCGAGTTCAGAAGCGATAGAAGCCGTAGAAGGCACAAGAACGGCAATTCCAGATAATCGATCCATCTCGTGGATTCTCAAAGAATTGTTCTTCGTAGGTAGTGTAGTGACCGCAGACTTGTACGGCGTTCAACCCCATATTTCCGACTCCTAGCCATACATATCCATAACCGTCTCCATCCCCATCCCCATATCCCCCCCATACAAAGCCACACGAATTAAGAATAATGCGGACCCCGTGTTTGCAAACGCAACACTTGTCCCCGCGTCGGCATTCTTCCTCCTCTCCCTCTGCCTCTCTCTCCTCGCGCTTCTAGCTTCAGCTTTGAGGGATCGAGGGATCGACATATCTACAACCCCCCCCCTTTCAAAGTCTAAAGCACAGTGCCACGCACTATACGAATACTACAGTACAAAGTCCCGTCCATTCTTTGTCGCCCATCATTGATCTTCGTCTGCGGTGGAACCGTCGATAGCCTGCCCGCCTTCCCATACTATTCTTCTCGTCCCTCCACGCCAGGACCACCCGCCCGCAACAATCAACTGCGTTCCTGGGCTCTTCTCCCTTGCGTCGCCGTCGCATCGCCCGCGCCAGAGCCATCCCCTTCATTCGAGATAGCGGCGACTCGACCCGAAAGCAAAGGCAACGCACAAAGGGTTGACCAGAGGCGAATTGCCGCTCAAATATACGTCGCTCTCGGGCTCCTCCTGCGCGGGTGCCTACCTCTTTACAGCAAAGCCGCGCCTACTTTGACGTTGCATATGACAAACGAAGGGGTTGTGTCGCGCGACCTTTTCTTTGCCCTACCTTACCTTACCTTACCTTCAACCCTTCAACAGTTCAACTACCTCCCCTCCTCCCCCTTTGCCCCCCTCACCCTCCCTCGATGCTCGACACCTCCCGACCTCCTCCGCCAGCCCTTCTCTTGTAAATGAGCCTTCACCGTACTCGACCGTTACATATCTCCATCCTCTCCACTGGTGAGTTGTGGTGCCTTGTCAGCTCCCGCCTGGGACCAACAAACTGGGCGATCAGCCTTGCCGCGTCCATGCTGACACCTGCGAACCAACACAGTCACATACATAGATTCTACTCCAACTTGTCAAATACGCAGAGGAAAGGCTCTTTCTTTCGTTACAGTAATACAGCCTCGGACCTTTTTTTTGGCTCTCACACATATTTCGGACCCCTCTCTCCTCGACCTTTCACCTATACCCTAGAAAATACTCGCAGGCGCAGTAATGTCTTCTACCACCAGCAACAGGCCCACGGCTCCCATGACAGGTGCAGTAAGTGTCAGAGAATCCTCCGTCATCATCATTACACCCCACTGACCACTTTTCTCCAGGCGCGGACAACTAAATTTGGAGATTTCAACTCGGCCCCCAGCAGGCATACCCACGACGACAGAACCCCACAAACATCGACTATTGGACAGACATTTGGTAATGGAGGCGCTTGGCAGTCCTCAAGTGGGATCTGGGGAGGCAATCCCATCGGCAGCGGGTTTGCGAACACAAAGAGAGACGCATCACGATCTCGTGGTATGTCTGCAAGGGGCGCCGAGTCTCGTGCAGTCACTGATGTGAACACAGCGGCGGGCAATGATGAGTTTCCTGGTGGGCCCAGCGGATCAGGAGCCCTGGCCGCGTCGTCAGAGGCCGACCCTTGGGGTGCTCGCGCAAATGCGCCGTGGAACCCCCCAGACACGACCTCTCCTACCCTCCAATCTTCGCACAGTGGCAGCACGCCTCCTGCCCACCATGTCCGTACGAACATGCCATCCACCGCAACGCAGAGTCTTCTAGAGATCCAGAATTCATACACTCAGTCAAGACCAGCTATTGGACAAGGGGCAGGCTTCAACAGGTCGCAACACAAGAGCAGCCTCGATCCCTCTTCTGGGAGCTTCAAGTTCTCGCGCAGGTCTTCATTTGGTTTCAACGATGATAAGGAGAACTCGGGGCAGTTCCCCTCTAATACGGATAATTCTTTCGACATGGACATCTCCTCCCGACCCTTTAGAGCAGACCAGATGGGCCCTCAGAACACAGGCTTCCTAGGAATTGGTAACGGCTCTTCAAGAGACAGTAGCATGCCTCCATCCAGGGCATCTGATTCCGGTCTGAATGGAAGTGGATTGGCATTTGGGAATAATAATCAAGCCTTTGGTTCTATTGGTCACACGCCAAACAATTCGATCCATTCGCATCGCCAATCATTCTCCAACCTTTCAGGGGCAGGGGCCTTCCCTTCCCAGGCCAACGGCTCAAGATTCACAGATCTGAACCAAACAGAAGTCGAGTTGAGAGAAAAGTTTGGGGCTCTTGGATTTGGTAGCGACGGTGAGCCCACGAATGCCTCTCAGGCAAACAGCAACCTCGGCACCTCCTACTCTCCAAATCATCCGAATTACACACACAATTATCAAGCTAATGGTGGATCGGCCATGTGGAATGACACATCAAGCAACCCCAAGGGATCACAGAATTATGAGACTTATTCAGGCCAGGCTTTCGCGGATCAGCCATACTTCAGCAAAGGGCATCGTTTCTCAGAACGGGCCTCTGTCTCACCTGCAGGGAGCGATTACCGTCGTGGAGTAAACAGCCCCAAATATTACTCCGCCACGGGGACTCCTGTAGGGTCAGACCAGATCTATAGACCAGGTTCAAGAGGACCTCGAATTCCACAAGGGCCCAGCGAGTTGGATCGACGACTACAGAATGCCCATTATCCTCAAACCCAATTCCTCTACAATCACCCTTTCCAAGGGCAATATCCACCCCCTGCGTACGAGTATGCTCCACCCTTTCGACAAGGGGCAGTGCCATATGGCTATCCTATCGCCCTGCACGCATACCCACAGGCCCAGATCATCCCAACCCGACCATCCAAGGATCAAGATGTTGGGGTCGGTGTGCGAAGTGTCTTGCTAGAAGAGTTCCGTTCCAACTCGAAATCAAACAAACGATACGAGTTGAAGGTAAGATCTCGATATCCACACTAAGTGCAACGCTAATATCCACGCAGGATATCTATCATCATGTGGTGGAATTCAGTGGCGATCAGCACGGATCACGGTTCATCCAACAAAAGCTGGAAACAGCAAACAGCGATGAAAAAGAGCAGGTCTTCCGCGAGATCCAGCCAAACGCACTTCAACTGATGACTGATGTCTTTGGTAACTATGTCATTCAAAAGTTATTCGAGCACGGAAATCAGGTCCAGAAGCGGGTGCTGGCTGAGCAGATGAAGAATCACGTAATGGAGTTGTCGGTGCAGATGTATGGATGCAGGGTTGTTCAAAAGGTAGGCGACCGGTCTCAGAATCACATCTTCTCTTACTAACAGTCTCAGGCCCTCGAGCACGTCCTCGCAGATCAGCAAGCAGAGCTCGTTGAGGAACTCCAGGCAGATATTCTCAAGTGCGTCAAGGATCAGAATGGGAACCACGTCGTCCAGAAAGCCATCGAGCGAGTTCAATCAGAGCATATCCAATTCATCATCGAAGCCTTCAAGGGCCAGGTACACATTCTGGCGACACATCCTTACGGCTGTCGGGTTATCCAGCGGATACTGGAGTATTGTAAACCGCACGACCAAGCGGCGGTCCTCGAAGAATTGCATCAGTGTGCTCCTATGTTGATCACAGATCAGTACGGGAACTACGTCACGCAGCATGTCATCCAACACGGAAAGCCAGAGGATCGTGCGAAGGTCATCAAGCTCGTCACGGCTCAGTTATTGACGCTATCGAAGCATAAGTTTGCATCGAATGTTGTTGAGAAGAGCATTCAATTCGGGACCGACGAGCAAAGGAAGGCAATCGTGGCACAATTGACGGCTCTGCACAGTGACGGATCAAGTCCTCTGCAACTCATGATGAAGGATCAATACGGCAACTACGTGATTCGTAAGACCACCTGTCCCCTTGTAGCATCGCATCTAACACGAAATAGAGAAACTTCTTGCCCAACTCAAGGGTGCTGAACGCGAAGCCTTCGTGGAAGACATGAAACCTCAACTCGTCTCTCTGAAGAAATACAACTACGGCAAGCAGATCGCCGCGATTGAGAAACTGATCTTCACGGGTCCACAACCATACACAACGCCATCGTCGGTGACTGCGCCAACAACGCAGACGATGCCGATCGAGATCAACTCCAGCGCCGCGACGCCGATGCTCACGAACGGACAGAACAGCCCTCAGAGCAGCAGTCTCCCAAGCACCAGCGTCAGCACGATCGACGACCCGACCGAAGGCACCCCCTGCAAGACCATCGCCGAGAAGACGTGCCCCGAAGTGGTCATCACAGGCGTCTAACTTCGCCTCCCCCTCACAATCTATCTCCCTCTCGCACCCCCATCTATCCACCACACCCTCACAAGCATACCCCCAAAAAATATTACATAAGGCGGCGGCGGCGCACAGGTCGGTCATGGTCTTGAACGGATAAGGAATGAAGGAAAGGCAGGAATGCAGGAAGGAAAGGCAGGCAGGCAGGCAGGCAGGCAAGGCAGGCAAGCGGCAGGCGGCTGGCAGGCCTAGCCAGCTCCTCCCCCCCTCCCCTAAAAGTAAAGAAAAATCACAACAACTCTTTTCTCTCACATCTAAAGGAAGATATTAAAAAAAACAATCATGGCTTCATCCAGGTCCGCGACTCTTCTTCTTCATTCAATGTCTCTATAGATGATGTATGTGTCCCTTTTTTTTTTCCAGACAAGCTCTGGATTCGGAAGCCCTTGTATGGAATGAAATGAAATGAATTGGATGGATGGTTTGGTTGGTTTGGTTCTTGATAGGAACGAGCTAAGAATAGGAATAGGAATATGATAGGATAGGATAGGTAGCATAGGATAAGAACTTGAAGATAGGATTAAGACTTAAGACTTAAGATATGAATATTTTCTCTTTCCTTCCTTTTTCCCTCTCGTGCTTCTAGTATAAGTAGTAGGATAGGGAAGGTGAGATGAGATGAGATGAGATGAGATGAGATTGTATAGATAGACTTCACTTCTCTGTTCTGTTTATATGATAGATTGGGTATTTAAATTGTCTTCCTCCCTATCCACCTCTCCATCCATCTCCATCCCTCCCCCTATCCACCTCTCATCCCCCCAACACACACACACATATATAATAACCAAGTAGATACTTCCCTTATCAACAAGCAAGCAAGCAAGCAAGCAATATTCACAATCCCTCCCTCCTTTCTATCTATCCATGATTTGACTACTTCCCCGTCCTCTTACTTAGTCCTCTCAAGAGCTGATCCATGAAAACAAATTTCGTAGGTATGGAATGGGGATTGATGGTTATGTTATGTTTTAATGTATAATATATATACGCATCTATCCATCATGCATGCCTTGCCCTACCATACCATACCATACCATACCAATCCGGTTTTTATAAACCCTTAACCCCTTAACCTGCCAGTTCATCATTAGTTTCATTAGCATTTTTGCTGCATCGTCTGTCTCTCATCATCCCTCTCCCTCTTTCCACTTTCCACTCACTACTTATACATGGACGGCACACAACATGATTCGATTTCATCACACTTCCCCAACTGGCAGACGGGCTTTTGTTTTTGATTTCCTTTTTTTTTATATTCTCGGGATGATGTAGACACGCAAAAAGCCAAGGTAGACGACAAACGCAAACGCTACGACGGCCTTCAGCAATCATTCCTCCCTTCGCTTCCCTCCATGCTTCCCAAATTCCCATCTTGCCTCCGCTCCCGCTCCTGGAATGGTACCAACGCATCCGTTATGCGGCCAGATGATGATTTTTTAATTTTTCGCAACAGTGAGAAGAAAAGGAGAGAGAATCCACACACACAACATCACAAGACGACAGACAGACACAATTGATTGATCGATAACGAAGAAGAAAAAAGAGTTTGTTCGAAGCCTAGAAGCCTCAAGGTGCGCGCTCGGCATGAACCAGACGACACACGGTCCAGCGGTCCGTCATAGAAGAGAAGACCTTGAAAGCCGGAAAAAAGTCCCGAACGACGCCACGTAAAAGCCGTATAATGCAACCAACCAACCCATCCCCCGACAAGAAAGGAGAGAACGCGGAACGTAGTCATTAAGCCATGCGAATCGTTTTCGTTGCCGAACCGGGATCGAGGGGGGCGTCTAATAGCGGAGGAAAATCATATGAATGGACACCGAAGTAAATGCAATCAGCGGCCCATATGATACAAGTGCGCAAGCCGTAAGGAACTATTAAGCGGTCAGGGGATCCCCCGACGGGTTCCGAAGGTGACCGAAGTTTTGGGGGGGGACTCTTGTGACGATGCCGATCGGGGAAGAACAATGCTAAGTCTAGTGTTCATACTTGGGGGCCGGGCCACCGTTATCTGCAGCGCAAGTCAGCTTTCATCCTGGGCGGGACACTAAAGTGAGGGTGTAATTGACGTTGACTGTACATCTGGTTGGGAGCGCCGTACGGCGAAGCTGGGTAGCCAGAATATTGAAGATGGTTGTTGCCGTACTCCTGCAACTGCTGCACACCACTCGACGGGGCCTGGTACTGGCCAGGGACCTGCGCGCCGGGTTGGTAGCCGATGGGCGGGAGTTGGACGGACCGGCCAGGCTGTTGGTAGCCGGGCGCGGCGGCCCCATCGGCGGGGTTCTGGCCATCGGCGGGCACAGCGGCAGCGCGCGCGCGCTCCTCTTCGGCCTTCCGTTGGTTCTCCTCCTCCTTCTTGCGAGCTTTCCACTCCTTTCGGATCTCCTTGAACTCTGTTTGGCACGGCGGCACACGTTAGCGAGCTGTTGGTTACACACGAGAGTCCCGCGGTTGTGGTAGACCCATGCTAGTTCCAACGGGATTGAGGTTATCCCCAGTCCCGGCCACAACTAGCTCCAGCGCCAAACGAAAATCATCACATCGCGAGGCTGACTAGGATCGGGGCACCGTCTTCAAAAAAAATCACGCGCAAAACATCCGGTACGTACCTTCTGGCGTCCGCTTCTGCCCGTGCGACTGCATCGTGACATGGGCGTTGAGGTGGTTCAGTGTGCCATATGCCTTCTCGCACCCGTTCCACCCACACTTGTACATCCGCTCGATCTCCTCATACCGTCGTCGGGGTCGCTTGTGTTGCTGGGCGCCGGGGATGGGAACAAAGGAATAAACCTGTTGCGGTAAAGGGTAGGGCTGTTAGAGGTCAACAAATCTTCAAAGTGCAAGGAAAGGACGCGGGGGGTAGATTGGTATCTGGTGTGCTGAGAGACTTCTCAGGACGACTTGATTCGACGCGTCGCTGGATCCGCAAGATATCTATAGGAAGAATAAAAAAAAGCCGGACGCGCCCTCGCAGGGACGCGCCGGGGTACAACAATTTGCAGTTCGCAGTGCGGGCGCGCGGAATTTACCTGATGTAGATGTGCTGGATGAGTAGCGACGGGATAACCTACTTGGCCTGGACGCGCTCCGGCGGGAGCGGCAGAGGTTGGGGTTTGGGCGCCGGTCACCGCGTAGCCTGGCATCCCGTGCTGAGGGTGAGTGGCATAGCCCGCCCAATCCGGTCGGGGCTGGGTGTACATGGCGCCGCCGCCGTGGGCTTGGTAAGGGTGTTGCATCTCTTGCTGCGGAGGGTACGGGGAGTATTGGCCGCTGTGCGCGGGATAGGTCGGACTCGAGGCGGCGATTGAAGGATCTATAGGAACATCCGGGTCAGACTTGCTTTGAGGGGTGCGATGGTTCGCACGGGGATCTTGGTGAGGAGGAGGAGGAGGAGGAGGCATGGACGGACTTGTTGATTGAGCCATTGCTCCACCACTGCTCCCGCTGGGGTTGCTCGCGGGGTGGTACTGGCGCTGGATGTGTTCTGGAAAAGAGCCCGAACGCGCCGAGGCCGGGTAAACACCGTACTCAGAGGTGGGCGTCGCGGCGGGAGGGTAGTTGTTGGCTCGCACTTCCTGCTGGGGCGTGTATTGCGCAGCAGACGCGGGATCTGCGGGAGACTCTTCAGACTGGGCGCTGGTGAACGCGTGTGGATATGGTGTGGGCAAACCTGACTGCGAGTATTCGGGAGCACCTCTGTCCATAGAGGGGCGCGCTGGGGAGGAGAGGGCGCCGAGAAGCGTGCTCGCGGTCGCTTCGTCGGTGAGGTCGGGCGAGCGACGCGTCTGAGGTTGTGGTTGTGGAGGAGGAGGAGGATGAGCTTCTGCTGCGGAGCTTGAAAGTAAGGATGAGCTGTTGTTGCGGGACGGCTGAGAAGGAGAGGCCAAGGACATACTACTAGCAGCTATCCGCGCGGGTTGGTGGGGTGGGGGGGAGAAGAATTGGGGAGGGAGAAGATAGTTGTTCTTGTCGAGGATTTGCTAAGAGGTCGTCGGCGGCGGGAGGAAGAATTGGACTAACAGGGACGGAGGGGAGGGGTCAAGGGGGGGGGCGACGACGACGACGACGACGACAACCACGACCAAGGGGAGAAGAGATAGATAGAAGAGAGGCCGACGCGTCGTTGTGGTGGTTGTGGTAGTTGTTGTTGTTGTGGTAGCGTCAGAGGGTTGAAGCTGTTGATGCTGTGGCGGTGGTGGAGTGGATGGTGCGTGTAGCGGGACAGAGTAGCGGAGAGGGATGTGATCGGGGACGACGATGGATGGGACGGGATGGGATCACCGTGTGGATGGTGGATGATGCGGTACGTAGCTGCGAGCCTCTTGTCAACCTTGTTGATGTTCGGAGCGTAGCGTGGAGAGCTGCACCGTACCTCAGTCGGTCGTCAGTAGTTCAGTGAATCAGTGCTGGGCGACTGGAGGTGCTAAGGTAAGGTCAGGGAAGGGATGTTCTGTGTCCTGGGCAGAAGCGGTTCGGCCGGCGTTGCTCTAGCCTGCACAGGGGGGTCGGGCGAGCGAGGGCTTCTTTTTGGGGGGGTTTTGGGGGGGGAGGGCGAGCGAGGGTTCGAGTATACCTTAGTCGGCGGTGGGCAGGGCGGGCAAGGGCGGCGGCGGCGGCGGCGGCGGCGGAGGCGTGCAGATAGCGGGGGGGTGTGTGTGTATATGTGTGTGCGGCAAAAAGAGACGAGAGGCGAGAGACGAGAGACGGGAACCAGAGAAGCAGAAGAACAGAACCAGAGCCTTTTCTCTTCTCTCTTCTCTTCTCTTCTCTCTCTCTCAAGAGCGGGCAGTGGAGGAGAAGAAGAATGAAATTATTACGGGTGGGGAATAGTAGGGAATAATCGAGCACGAGGGCCGTCAATCGTCAATCGTCAATCGAACACTCGCACAATCGGGTAAGGAGCAAAAAAAAAGAGCGCCGCGGCCAGGAGGCGGGAGGCAGGAGCGTAATAAGAATAAGAATAAATCACGAGTCTACTATACGGCACTAATCCCACTAATCCGTCCTCATCCTTCCACCCAGGTAATCAGGTAATAATTATTCCAACCTGGGGCCCGGATTATGCCACCTCGGGCCTAATTTATGCCACCTAGGTAATAATCCCAGGGCACGACCCGGCCGCGCCAGGCTCAACAGGGCAGCGAACCGGGGGCCACGACGAAGCAGCCAGGGAGGGGCAGGGCAGCGCGCGATAATGAACAATAGAGAGCTTCAGCAACGAAAAACAGCAGAGAAAAACAGCGCAAAACAGTCCGAACTTAGTATAGCGCCACTTTTGGCGCTATAACGGCGCTGTAGCTAGACAGGGAGCCCTGTTTGGACTAGCCGGGGGGCCTCTTTTACGCTAAACCCCTTTAGGCCGAAAGCTGTTGTAGGAGAACAGCTTGTTATTATCTTATAACAGCAAACAACACCTCCTAATTAGGCTTAGCGCCCTACTGTTAACCGTTAGCTAGACCTGTAAAGGGGATAGGGGATATTATCCCTAAACGTCACCTGTAGAGTCTTTTTTTGCTCTGTAGAGTAGCTCTATAGAGCTTATATCGATATTAACAGTAACACGGCGACGATATAGAGGGATATAGTAACGATCGATCGATCGATCAATATAGGTTCGATTAATATAGGTTCTAATATAGCCCCGGATCCGTGGCTACACTAGCCAATTAGCAGCTTCCCTAACTAAATGTGCTACTTACCTAGTCCTAGCTATAGTACCCTTAGTACCCTTAACATAGCGATCCCTTGCCGTTCCCCTCTATTTCGCAGGTGCCGTAAGCTTAGTCGATGTTCGAGTTACCTCCCTTAGCATTCCCTCCTCCTGTAACGCTAGTTATTCGGTCGAACCATCTACAATCGTTCTCCCTACCGCCTGTATTACTACTGATTTCTTTAATCCCTTCTCTAAGCCCTTATTCGACTCTTTCTTTAACTACTCCTTCGATCCCCTATTCGACTACTTCTTTAGACCCTTCTCCCTCGATTCCTCTGGCCCCTGTAACGCTGTAGCCCTGTACGACTATAAATATAGTAGATTCGACTGCTCGTACTAAGAAGTTAGTAGAGAAGGTATCTAAAAGGGCTAGAAAGAGGGTTTAGAAGTTAATAACGCCGAAACCTCGCAAAAAGCGTAAGACTATTCGCTAGTAGAGGCGTAGACTAGCTAAAGCGGTAGTAGCTAAAGCTAAAGTAGAGGCCTCTACCTCCCTTGATATAGGCTCTGACGATCCCTTTAAGGATAACGATGATGTCGATATTATTAGCGTTAATAATAGCGATCCTAAAGAAGTCGACGAACCCTCTAGTAAGGGCAACAGGGGCCTTAGCGAAGAGGATCTTCTAATATGTGTTCGGATAGCTGTTTAGCTAGGAGTAGATTAGTAAGGGAAGCCTAGGTTCGTTACAAAGACCTTTTAGAAGAGCGTTTTAAAGGACTTTAAGGAGAAAACTAGCGAGGATCACAAGACGTTAGACAGGGTAGTAAAGAGTGCTGTCAAGTAGTATTATAAGAACTGTGTTACCGAATTAGGGGAGTACAAACCTATGACGTTAAAGGGCTTTACGATTAAGGAGTAGATCGATATAATAGAGGCTGCTAAAGCCCTAGATAAGTAAAGGCAGGCTGTAAAGGGTAATAGGGAGCGTGAGACTATTAAGTTAGAGGCGTAGAAGATCTCTTAGATAAGGCGGATAAGTGCTAAGCGTACTATTAATAAAGCTATTCCCGCTTTTCGGCGTGATTAGTGTTCCTTAGATCGATCTTAGCGTAACGACACCGAGTCTCCTAAAGGTAGCTACTGTCCTAGCTATAGACAGCAAAGGATAAAGGAACAGAGAGCTAAGGCAGATAAGGCCTCTGATTTTAAGAGGCTAGTTGACTTGTTTAAGGTAGGTATTAAGAGGGACGTTAATACCGGTAATAAGGAGCCTGTTAAGCCTGTTAAGCCTGTTTAGCATGTTAAGGATAAGTGATTTAAGGAGGTTAGAGAGCGATTAGACGGCGTAGAGGCTAGCGTTATAGCGAATAATACTAAGATAGATCAAGTGATAGATAAGCTAGGGGGTGTAGAAGAGGAGTTAGGTAGTGTTAAGGATATAATAAATCTTATCCTAACAGAGCTACGCGGTAGGCAGTAGGCTCGGTTTTTTTAGCTTCTTTGTTCTACTAGATCTATATAGTTATTGTGTATAAGGACAAATACCTACTTAAATTAGGTGTACAGGTGTCCTGTAAGGTAAACAAACTTAAAAACTAAGGAGTACCTAACAGAATATAACACTTAGTCGCTTATAGGGGGCAACAACACTATAGATTCTATACTGTCTAGGGAGCTAGTACTAAATCACACAAATACGCCTCTACTGTTAGTAGATATACCCCGAATCGCCTAGGCTTATCCTTATACTATAAACAGGTATACAGGTTTGTTAACAAATAGGCTGTATAGTAATACAGCGCTACAGGCTGTAGTCCTGATTTTAGTCTCTTTCTAAACGCTGTATACGTCTACAAGGAGTAGGTTTTGCTAAACAACTACTCTATAGCGATCCGAACTAAGGATAGAGCCTTATTAAAGCGTTACTCCTTATAAGGAAGGTATCGTCGTCTTCTTACGTCCTTAAAGGGACACGCTGTCCTATATGCTAACTTGTATGCCTTATCCCTATAGATCTTTAGAACCTGATCTCCTGTTCGACCTGCTATTACATGCCGAATAAGATCCTAAGTGCCGGATCTTATATACATGTGCTAATCAGGTAGAGTACTGTAGTATAGGCCGAATAAGGAAGAAATAAGGCCATCCGGAGTAACGATAGCTTAGTATTCTATCTTATAAGCGTGTTTATTGCCGTTATACTAGGCTATCTGTTTCTCTTCTTCCTTAGGCCTACAATTAGGGTTAAAGGTGCTATCTATCATACCCTATATACCGCTAATACCGTTAATAGCCTCTACTAACTCTACGAACTCCTATAGCCGGCTATACGACGTCAATTAAGGGTGCTACTAGAGTATATCTCCCTACTAAAGAGCTAAGAACTCGTAGGTATCGTTAAATACGGTAGACAGCTAGGCTAGGGATTTACTAAAGTGATCCGCGATTACGTTCTACCGGTTTAGATACGATAGTCGGGTACATACTATAGTAAGAGCGAGCTTAGGGGGGCACTTGACTCTATTTTTATATTCGACTTTATAGAGCTTAAGAAGGGGCGCGATCCGTTAGAGTTAAGGTACGGTAAAACGATACTAAAGGATGGCTCTAGCCTTATCCTTACTGTCGAGATCATACAGAAACCTACGGCGGTATAGGTAGGTAGGCTTTGTTTAAGGGTTACGCTCCCTAAAGCTCTAGTGGCGGTAGCGGCGGCGGCAGCGCTAAATACGCCTATAGTAGTATATACTAGCTATAGTAATACCGTACCGAATCTACTTGTTAAGGGCAGTTCGATCTATATTAGCGTAAGAGTATATCTTTAATTTAGTAGTAAGTTAGCTATACAGGTACTGCTCTTAAAAAACAGATTCTGATATTACTACATTAAGCCTAGGAAACCCACCCTAGTAACGACTACTACAAATTAGGTAGTAGTGGCTACGCCGCTGTTGCGCTAATTAAGGGATTTTATGCGCCGCGCCGTTTGCTGTTTTTCGTTGCTAAAGCTCTCTAATCGGATAATCGAGACGCTTCAATCGAGGCGTGGGCCATCAATGGGTACTTTTCATGGGTACTGGGTACTCAATGACCCACGCGATTAGCCCCAGTCGAAGGAAGAACCACGGGCGCCGTCCACGGCCCACGGTTCTGCGGTCTGCGGTCTGCGGTCTGCGGTCTGCGGTCTGCGGTCGACGGTCGGTCTGCGCTGCTGCGGTCTGTCTGAAAGGTCCACCCCACTGGCTCCCAACGAACCGGCCGCCCAGCGAATGAATTAATGTCTGACACTACCGACCACCACCACTGCTGGACCAGGCGCGCGCCGTGATCGATCACGTAGCCGGTGATGCCACGGTGCAGGCTAGAGCGTCGTCCTCGGCGCAGGGGCCACACGCATTGGACGAGAGACGAGACGAGACACGGCAATCAAAGACAACGGCCAAGGTACTACGTATGGCTTTCCTTCCCCGGCACCGCACGAAGACAGAGAAGGGATGGAGGGGGGAAGAGAGCGCGGGAGTGAGAGGGAAAAGATTACAGTGACCAGAGATATCAAAGGTCAGATTAGATCAAGGTCAGATCAGGTCAGCAGCAAGCTTGGCCCTCGTGTTCCTAGAGAGGTTAGGTCGGGTGAGGACGGAGAGCCCGCATGTATCTTTCCTCTTTCTTTTTTTTTTTTTTTTTCTCTCTTTCTTTTTTCCGCCTTGCCTGCAGGTGCACCCTCGACCTCTTTTTTCTGCGGCAGAAGTGAAGTCAAGTCAAGACGTGGTAGTATCCTGTATCCCGTCCACGGTACACGGTATCCCTCTGCCTTGCCATCGACGCCTGGGCCCCCGATACGGCTAGCGTGGCAGATGGCCGGACCGCTGATGTAAGGCCTGCCGTCTGCGAGTCTCCCGATGCGGTAAGCCTCGTATGGGCCCTGTGGGCTGCGCGGCGCTCTCTTGCCGCAAAGCGGATAGCGGCCACGCCGATGGTCAGGCCGACAAGGGTGCGACTCGTGGTGGCCGAGGATATGAGGAATCTAGGGCATCGACGGCGTCCAGGGCATCTAGGGCAGCGCCAGGCTAGCATGTCAGGTCGACCGGGCCTTGGTCGCTTCGTCTTCCTTTCCCAGAGCCTGAGTCCAGAGGAGACCCAGACACCAGCACCCCCAGTATCCCCCCCCCCCCAGTGCCCGCTCGCGTTGCCCACTCACCGCACGGAAGTTTATAAGATTATTCTGCTGCTTCTCTGTGCGCCCGAACACCTGGGGCACGCCTCGCCCGACAGGCACCGCCGGTGGGTGATCCTCGCGACGGTACCGAGTACTTCTTCAATCCAGGGTACGGAGAGCGGGCGAGGCGATGATCCAATCACTTATTGCCTGTCGTCTGTCCGCCCACCTCCCCCCTCCTCGCTGCGGCGATATTCGGAGGGGAAGGAGGGGAGAGGCAAGAATAACTCAGCCTGTCCGCGCTGAATATGACGACTGCCCCAAAAGCGCACCCGACTCGAGCGTCAGACGCGAATAAACGGGGAAGGGGGAGACGGGGGCACGAGAGAGATGATGATTCTCGGGATTTGACTTTCGGCGGCGACGGCAACAACGGGGTTCGAGAGGGCAAGACAAGAGCGCAAAAGAGGATTACCTATTCAGAGCATGTAATACTTAATAGCGGGCCCCCTGTGGATCTCACGATGTTTGGAATTTTGTGGGTTTTTGGCTTTGGGGCTTTTGGGTTCTTGGGGGGGCTTTTGGCGGAGTGGGAGGGGGTGGCGCCATGCCTTTCCTGGCTTTGCCGATCGCCTTGAGACCTGGAGGTTGGGATCCGCCTGTAGTGGGCTCTTAGTGGAAGGTCTAAGTGAAATAGCGGCAGCCAGCCAGTTGCAGATCACGTCAGGATGGCCCAGGGATGTTCACGATGGCCGGGATGGGGGGGTTCAGGGTGTTCACGATACTTCACGATGCTCACCGCAGGCCAAGTAGTAGCCAAGGAGTGTTGTGGTGGGTTGGTTGTGTGGGCAGGCCGGCCTTGAATGCTGGGAACCCCCGACTAGTTCGAGACCGCTGGGCCTTGTGCCCTTCAATCTGAAGGTTCTGCGAAGTTGCGAGCCGACGCATATGGCCATTCAGATCTCGATGCTCGGTCGGACACTCAGCCAGATCGCTCCGCTGGACTGGCTCTCTCCAGATCAACGCTCGGCCGGGGCGCGCTGATTGGCCCGACTCGACGCCTCCCAAGGGTGGGTTCCTGAGGTATCGGATACGATGGCAGAAGAGAGGCATCGGATACGATGCGAGTCGAGAGCAGGCGCAGTCGCCGAGGTTCTCCTCGTCTTCGAGTGACGAGTGGCGAGTGACGAGCGAGGGCAGTGGAGCAGCGCACGAATTCCAAATCCGATCCGAGGGGATCCATGGATGTGATTTGGCAGGTGCCAGATGCCAGATAGCAGCGCGAGCAATAAATAATATTGCGCGCAGGTTGTTTCGTTTCGTCTCGTCCCGGCAGACGTTTGAGGTCACGATGCACCGATGCGGTTGTCTTGGATCGCGTCCCCGGGGGCCAAGACGACACCGATGATAGTATTATTAGAACGCGACTCGGTTCCTGACTCTGGTCGCGAGACTAGAGCCCTAGAGGAGCGTTTGTGGATGCCTTTGTGCCACGGCACCGGTCTGTCGTCTACCAGGGCAGCGGACCTGCGGTAGTAGTAGCGGGTGGTGGGTGGTGGGTGGTGGGTGGAGGGTGGTCGAGGGTAGGGAGTTTTTCGTGGGTAGTTGGTCGTGGTGGTGGCCGTGGCCGTGGTCGTAGCGGTGGTGGTGGTCGGAGTAGCCTGCGAGCTTCTCTGCCTCCGCCCAATCTCTATCCCTCGAGGGTGACGCACGGCCGCTCACTATCCGCGGGTGTCGGGGTGCTGCGTGCTGCGTGCGTGACCTGGTGGTGCGGGTGGTGTGGGATGGTGTTGAGTTCGCCTTGGTTAAGGTGTGGTTAAGGCTTAAGGTATGGTTAAACCGTTAACGTTAACGTCGATGTCTAGCGCCGCGATGGCGATGATGGCGGCCGCCAACGATGGGGAGGGCTGACGGTGCGATGACACTTGACAGTTGACAGTTGACACGACACTTGATCTTCACTCCCTTTCGTTCTTTTCTTCTCTTGCTATGCACGACGTATCTAATAATTCCTATACACTGACTCCCCTCTTTTTCTCTTTCTTTTCTTCTTTTTACTTTTTTACTTTTTTTTTCTTTTTTTCGGCTCTCTTTCTTTTTTTCGCGGCCTCGAGGTGTCAGTCAAATCACGGGTGAGATTTGTCTTGGCGACAAGATCCTGTTTCCCCCTCCGAGGCACAGGACGTCGAGGTCGGGGTTGCTCGGGCGTGCTGCAACAGGGCAGGACGATGCAGAAAGACAGGAATGCAATGGCCACAGATACCTAGATGATGACAATGTGTATGTATGTATGTATGTATGTATGAACAGGACAGGACCGCGGGGCTCATGCAGATCGCATATAGCGAGGCATATGTGAAATTTTGACACATTTATGTGGAGGCCTCGGTCCCCCCCTTCCCCCCCGCCCTCGACGCATAAAGCGAAATGCAACGGCCAACGTGCAGCGGGCACGAAGAGATCAATTGCAGAAGCGTCCCGGGGTTGACGATACTATAGCAGGAGGATTAACGAACGACCTGGGGGAACACCGAGTATTGATGGGATGCTATACTATACTATACTACCTATGCTATAGCTAAGGATCCTACCTTACCTTACCTACAACCGTGCGGGCGAGCGACGGACGCTTGTTCGGTAGGTAGGCTGACCCAGAGCGACGGGATGAAGCTATGGACGGGAGCTACTACTACTACAGAATCTACGATCATCATCGCTGGAGCGAGGACAGACCAGACCCGTGAACAGACAGCGGTCCTTCTAGTCGGGTAGTCGAAGGTACAGTAGTGTTGGTTAGTCTTTGGTGAAAGAAGAGGTGGTGCGGGCGGCGGGCGTCTGTCTGTGGCAGGCAGGCAGGCAGCCGCGCGCTTGGTGGCCCAGGGCTCTCAAGCAGGTACAGCAGTAGGCATCGACGAGGCTCAAGTGAGTAGTAGTGCTAAGATAAGGAACAGAGGCCAGTCAGGACTCAGTAGTGATGGGATGATAGATAGATAGATAGATAGCCAAAGTCGACGACGCCGACCGGCGCCCGTTCGACAGCGGACTACTACTTATACTATGGGGTAGATTGATTGATTGATGGGCTTAGAGGCTGTTAGGTAGGTTAGGCAAGGTAGGTTAGGTAGTGGATTGCGGGATAGCACGCACGCAGTAGTAGGGAAGAATACCTTATCCCCTGGGGGGCTGCTTGACGACAGACAACCCACGGTTCACGTGTTTGGGCTGCGTTAGTTGGATATATATGAGAATACAATACAATACAACAAACGCATGTGAAACGTACAAAATTATAAATTATAAAAAATTATAAAAGAAATATAGAATACCTGGGATGGATCCTCGCATCATACGATACATCATACAAAGTGACATCCTCCGTAATAAAAGCTTTTCCCTGTACCCGGGCCTGTTTGTGCGGCGTAGATAGGTAAGGTAGGGAGAAGGAAGGAAGGAAGGGTAGGTCATTCTCACCAGGAACCACCGTAGTCACGGCGTTGTCCGAGCATCGGCATTTATTTCTTGCTGAGAGATTTGAAGGAGTACGCTGTAAGGTAAGGTAAGGGAGCGAGCGAGCGAGCACGAGAATGTCATTGTTCATTGTCAATTGCCGTCCAGAAAGAAAGAAGTCCCTGCACCTTGTCTCGCATCGTGGCCGTTGATTCTGGCACGGCAAGAATAAATTGATGGGGGCAAGCAAGCAAGCAAGCATATGAAAACTCAAATCATCATCCATCCATGGACCATGGGCCAGTCAAGTATATTATTGCAATCAAACTTCCCTTGATCTCTCCCCTGACCCTGGGAAGAAGACACGGCAATCCTGCCGTCTTCAAACAAGGAAAGCCATCGCGAGAAGGTAGGTAGGTGATGGTTGTTGATAAACCTGCTCCAGTGCTCCCCCTTCGCACACAATCTCATCTCGCTCGGATCGCCGTCACTTAGATGGAAGAAGTCGGACCTGGACCTGGCAGACAACGGGGGGTCACGAGTGGAAATGAATAACGAGCCATTTTTTCCTTTCCCTCTTTCTCTTTTTTCCTTCTGATTTGATGCACATTTACATCAGCATTCTCCGAACAACCCCCCCCCCCCACCGTTTGGTCCAATCAGCGGGGCCCCCCGAGACAAGAAACAACCCCCCCCCCCCCCGGACCAAGTGACGCAGCTCTCAATCGTGAATTCGTTTCTCATCTGGATGGATCTGCTGGGCAAATCTGACACATCAGATTCAGAGGCGGTGACAAGAGGAAACAGAAAATAAAAACTGACGACGACGCAAAAAAGTCATGACGAGATTCCAGATGCTCGGGTTTGAACACACGGTCGAGATCTTCGGATGGTTCGATGGGCGCATTCCCGCGAGTCAGGGCGGCGAGGAATGACGATCGGATGTCTTCACGCGATGCGAACCATGGATGAGCAGCATAAAATCGGGCATAAAGAGAGGATAACCCACGGATAAAGTCTAATTCTCACTCAGTAAAATATGCAGATAATAATGAAACCAATAATTATGATAGCCAATACACTGCACAATGCCAATGATGGATTTCCCGAGGCACGCCCGCGCGCCCGCGGCTGGGAACCACGATCATGGACCATGATGTTATTATTTCCCGGGCGAGAGCGAGGGGCACAGCAGTTGCCAGTAGGTACCTTGGTATCCTTGGTCAACAAAGAGAGATGATGCTCCGCTTGCCGTATCCACCGACGACCGCGGTGGCGATCATAGCCGGGCACAGCGTCGAGTCCTGGCCCCTGGGTCCTTTTGCGGTTCCGCATCGAGAGGCGCATCTGATTGGCTACTCTCCCACTCCCCAGGAAAACGAATGCCAAGTGGAAAAAATGGAAAATAAAAATAATAAAAAATTGAAAAAAAAAGAGAAAAAAACAAGAATAAGAATGGAGAAAACTCTGCAAGCCAGAGGCAGAGAAAGAAAAAAAAAAAACCCTCACTCACCCCGCTTTCGCCCCTGGGAATGGCTGCTGCGCACTCTCCGAACGAAGGCCGAGTGGGAGATTCCGCCCTCTGCCCCTCTTTCTTCACGTCCGTACCATAGCACGGCGGAATTCTCTGCTCCGCATGGTGGGACGGGTCACGGGCATCTTCGTGTTCTTCGGAGCATTACTACGATCATTTGTGACAGGATTAGTGGTCTGGGAAGTTGTGAACTTGTGGGAGGGCTGAAGCCTGAAGCATCGTCATGATTGATCCCCGGACCTTGGAGAACCTCTTTCTGGTCACGTTATAGCTCTCCCGACTCCTCCCATGGTACCTATGTACCTATGTACCTATTCGCAATTGCCGGTAGCTTGTATAGGTTGTCGTCTTCCCCTTCATACGTACATACGTACTTTATGTATCATAGTATCATTCTGGTTATTCCTCCCGCAGATCAGATCCTCCCTCCTCCTCCGCCCCTCCTGCCTCGTGACGTCCGCCCCACCAAGGCACAGGATGGAATACTTGGAACGGACAAATATCGAGTGGGACTCGCGGACAAAGAAGATGAAGATTCTACCGCGACCTCTCTTCCCCTTTCTTCTCGGCAAGACCCATCAGGAAGGCAACTTGACCGCATTGCTCCGTACCTACACCGTCCGTCCGGTGCAAGACCCAGTGTGCGCAAGGATGGGAGCGTGGGCTGCTTCTGCCCCGCGGGCACGGTTAAAAGGATATCCGGACGCGGAAGCCTGATGGATGGTGATGAATAATGGACGAGCAGAGACAGGAGAGAGGGAGAGAGAGAGAGAGAAAGAGGGGCGAAGAGGATCCGCTCGTGGGAAGGAGTTCTTCTGGATCTCATGCAGCTGGCAGGAGGAAGCACGCATCGCAGACTGACGTGAAGTTCCCAGTTCCCTCCCAGCTCCCAGCTCCCAGCTCCCATGAAGTCGAGATAACATTTCAGCTAAGGCACGCCGACGCCCTGGGTCGGTGCTTCGCCCAAGACTACTCCTACTCCGACCTGGCAAGATGCTGCCGTCGGGTCAACCGTCGACGGTGCCGACTACTGTAAGTAACCTCTCGCGGTCCCCCCCCTTCTAGAGCTTTTAGCATCTCCTTCTAGTATCTACCTATTCTTACCCGCAGTAGCTCTCCCGCCGCGCCGGTCAGTGGAAGAGCGCCGTCGTGGGAAAAGCCGGGCTGGCCGTTGTCCCTACACAAGTCTACACCTCTTCCACTTAGGCTGGGCCGACCCCGCGGAGATCGAAGCGCTGGCGGCCGCTGCTCATTCGCTGGACGACCGATCTGCCTCTCTTCTGGCCCGCCGCCGCCTCTCAAGCCGCACGACTTTGACGACTCACTTTTGCGGACGCGCGCAGCGGGGGGCCCTGGGCTGGCAGGGGGCAAGTTAGCTGGTCAGATGACCGGGCCATGCAAGGCTGCGAGCAGGATAGAGAGACATTCATTACCTTACGGTACGGAGGTACATGTACATGTACATGTACATGCAATGCAGTCGCAGACAGAGTGCTTACGCAGTACATATACGGGCGGTCTGCGAGGTACGGTTGGAGTCTGGAGTCGAGCCCAAGTCTCAAACCATGGCGGCCCTCGAGAATCTGGAAATCTGGATCCGCCTTAGGGCGATCGGTGTCGTGTCTCGTCTTGCTGGAGTTGGACCAGCCCAGCTGAACCTCTCTTCTCGAAGTGGCCCATTCTCACGATCCAGATCCACGGCTGCAAAGCTCAACACAAACTACTCAACCCCAAAACAAAAGAATCTCCGATCAGTAAACACCCCGTACTGAAAAAAAAAAAAGAAAAAAATCAGCACTCATGCTTAGTACCGAGGCTCACCCTCGTACTCCGTATACTCCGTCCCATTCCTCTTGCTCCCCCCTGCGCATACAGAAATCATCCCTGGCACGGTGCAGAAGACCAATTAGACACCCCGTCTGCCCTTCTTCTTTTCCAGAGCAAGCAGCAGTGGACAAGGGCAGGGGGGAATTGGGCTGCACCCTCGTACAGATAGCCACTGGAGGGGAGTCTGGATATTGCGATGAAACAATTGACCGTTGTAAAAGAATGTGAAAATAACCTGAATAAAATGAAGGTATAACCTTCGAAAACGCTATAGATACCTCATCATCATCAATGAGGCACATGAAAAGAACAAGCTTTTTCTTGTCTTCTCCTAGGTACATATATAGGTACATACATACATAGGTACATCGGTACATACCTAGGAAAATAATAGGTCTGAACTAAATCCACTTGACAAGTAACTAAATCCACTTGTGATACCTACACCTATCACTCGCTTAACTGTGTAGAATTGACTTCTTGCTATCACAAAGTAACCCTCCTTCCCCCCCTAACCCCCCCTTCTCCCCCCTTTGTTTAAACTCCCCTTCTTTTTTGTTCTACACGGTTAGGGGTTAGTGGTTAGGGTTAGTGGTTAGGGTTAGCGGTTAGGATTTGGGTTAGAGGGGCTCCTGCCAGACCTCCGGAGGATTAGGGATACTGTATATGATTTTGGTGAGGGAGGCTCGGTTAATAGGTGTACTCCTGAAAATACCCTGGCTCAAGTGGATTTAGTTAATAGTCAAGTGGATTTAGTTCAGGCCAAATAATATACTTTTTACTCCGTCAGAAATCCCCCCCAGCCCGGCGTCGTACAGTACGGCGAACCCAACAAACATAAGGTTTAGGCTACGAAGCCACGGCCGGGCCCAGGCACCGGTTCGATGATACTTTACTTTTCTTTACCTTGCTGACTGTACGTACAGCATCATCAGCAGCATCATCAGCATCTTACCTCATCATCTACCTTACGTACGGCTTACTAGATACTCTGTTAACAACATGCTTTGCTTGGGGAGTTATGTTATAGGTATTTGTAGGGGTGGAAATGGGGGATGTTGTTATTGCTACTGTACTGTGTTATAGAGAAGGAAAGAAAGAAGGAGGAGCAAATCAGCCAGCTAAACTCTGATGCTATCAATCAATCAATCAATCACTCAAACCACCCATCTTCCATCCCTATTGATCCATAACCACTTTCAATTACCTACCTACACCTCCTACCTACATACCTATCCAAACCAACCCAACCGCACCGCAGAAAACCCACCAAATACACATACATTCACTGTACAGTAAGGTAGAGCCGTCTAAAAGCTCAAGTAGTATAGTAGCGGTACACGGGCATTATTACTTTTAGTTCTGTCGATCGATCGAAGAAGCCAGCCCAGCCAGGGCGGATTATATTAAAAGTCTCCGTGGTGCGGTGCGGGTGCGCTGCGTGGTCCTTTTAGATCCTTGCGCGTCGAGGGGTCGAAAATAATGTAACTTAGTTGTATGATGTACATTAAGGTATAATACCTAGATAAGGTAGGTTGGGTTGGGTTAGGTTGGGTGAGATGTAGAATGTATGTATGCATGTATGTATGTCTTTTTGGAGATGGGGGAGGGGTGTGTATGTGTGAATGTAATAGATAGATTGGATTGGATTGTGTTTACTATTGTCTAGACTCTGGATGGATGGATGGATGGATGGATGGATAGATCCATCCTATCTCAATGAATGGAATGAGTGTACGAGTAGAAGGCGTTCAGAATCCAAGCTGAGAGCATCCATCCATCCCCATGCCATAACATCATCATCGGAATAAATTCCTCCCCCAAGATTTCCCAATAACCAAACTAAGTAACCAGGTAGTTCAACTAAACCACCTAGCCATGGCTAGCCATTAATCAATCTAACTAACTAACTAATTATTATATTGCCCCGACGAGATCTCAAATCTCATATCTCATATCTCAAATCTCAAATCTCATCTATGCATGTATGTATGTATGTATGCAATGCATACGCGCACGCACGCACGCACATCTCCCGATCTAGATAGGTACTTCGCATGACTCGCTCCCCCGTCTCTCTCTCGTACGATAGTATCAGACTATCTATTATCGCCTTCCCGTCCTCGCATCCCGAGCTTACCTTAGGTTCCTATCTCTCGGGTCTTCAGCTCGGTTTTATCACTTATGAATTTGAATTTAAATGTGAAATGTAAAACATGGGATTTATTGGATTTAGATTTGGATTTGGATTTGGATTTCTTTATTGGTGATTTATTTGGACCTTGTTTGGTTTGAGATTTGGAGGTTGGGATTAGGGTTGGTGGAGTTATTGTATTGTGTTGTATTGTATTGTATAGGGACGGGTGGGTAAATAGATAGATGGGTTTGAGAATTGAATTGTAAAAAGGTAAAACTACCTACCTATCTACCTACCTACTGAGGGAAAGAAAGAAATAAAGAAAATAATGTTAAAACTATTGCTTTTCCATCTATCTATCTATCTATTTATCTTCCATCCCTTACCTACCTACCTAACCTACCGAGATCTAGACACAAAATCTGTGCCCCTCCTGTTCGCGCCATCTTAGATTGCTTGCCGTGTATCAGGTCCATGTCATGTCATGATGTATGTATTATCGATTCTCGCGAATATTCGGATATCGGATAAGCAAGCAAGAACGGAAAGTAAAGGAGTAGCGAGAAAAGAGAAAGGGGGGGGGAGATCAAGAAGAAAGGGCAGGTGATCTCGTGCCTATGTTTTGGTGAAGTGAGGTGAAGAACATATATGCAATGTTTATGCTGATGATGCATGCTATTATTATGCATGAGTTGTGAGATTTTGAGTTTGGATGTATTGGATTTTATGTATGTATGTATGTGGCATTGATAGAGCCAATGCTGCTGCTGCTGTCTTATATCCGGGCGTGGGAATAGGGGATGGGGGATGGGATTTTGGTGGTCGGGTGAGAAATACCATGTTCTTTGGCCGAGGGCGTGTGAGATGTGATGCTATGTCTGCATTGCATCGTCTGACATATATACCTACCTACTCACAGTACCTACCTTAGGTGGCTGCTGATTGTCTAAGATACGATACGATGCGTGAAGATAGGGGCCAGAAGCTTTTCCAAACGCGGGGAGGATTCAAAAGAAACTGGGAACGACCTCCCCGACATCTATCTATCAAGTTGATACTGTAGAAATATACGATATTCAAGGTGACGTATGACAGTTCCCATTTGCATGAGCTTCATGCATCGTGGCCTTGGTAGAGCACAGCAGGATGTCAAAGATAGGAAAGGATCCCGCGCGTCAGAATTTGGGCGGTTCAGCCCTTTCAGGGGGCGGGGGTTTGATGGGAAAGTGACAGGCCGAGGTATCTGGGGCAGGTCTGCGGTGCATGATACATGAAAGAGTCGGTATGTATTGTGTGATGGACGTAGTCTAGTTGATGGGTGTCTGGAATGCTTGTCTAGGACAGTGCGCAACAGGATAGGGGATAGGATATTGAACCTTGAGAGGCGCAGGAGTTGGGTAAGTGAGAATGTGTGTGAGTAAGTGAGTAGGTGAGAGAGTTGAGGAGCAAGGAAGAACAGGAAAAGAGAGCGGAAGATCCTATACCTTTATGGCTATACCTGGGGAAGGATGAGGGGGATGCATGATATGTATAAGATGATTGACATGATGCGTCGTATCTATTACCAGTCTAAGATACTGCGCGGGGGATAGGGGGGCTAGGGGGTAAACTTGATTGAATGCGGGGGGTGTCAAAGACTTCTGGGGATGATCAGTCAACCTTCCATCTCACGACAGAGGAATGAAGTCGGAAGTATCCACATCGAAGTGCTCTCTCTCTATGAACCAGAAGAGAGTCAAAAGCGAAACAAAATGAAACAAATTAGACTTTGGGGTAAAGAACTTCCATCCCTAGATCCAGAATCACTTCCAAGATTTGGCTCCGGAGGACCACAAGCCCGGAAAACTCCCCCCGCCTCGTGCTCGTTGTCTAAAACAGGGATTTCTCCTTCTGCTCTTCTGTCTCAAAACTCGTCGATACCCCCTATAGCCCTATGGCAGGGGACGATAGGGTATCTCATCAACATCGAAAATGCCCCACGAAATCCCCCCCCCCCCTTTTCCTCAAAAAAAGAAGAAAATTGATATCAAAGTCTTCGACTCTCACTCTCACGTAGCCAGCACGCAAGACCTATCCAGAAATCTCAAAATGTCTCTGCTTGTAAACCCTCCCCCCATTTGGCGTCAAGCTTTCAACTCCCATCCCCGCGTAACCAACACGCAAGACCTACCAGAAACCCCAGAATGTCTCTGCTTGTAAAGTCTCCCCCCGTTTGGTATAGGCATTTAACTCCCATCCCCGCGTAACCAGCACGCAAGCTCTATCCAGAAACGACGAAACTTTCTATTTTGAAAACACCACGAAATTCAACCTCTGGGTATCCGGCTTTTCAACCCCCAGTCTCACTCCCAAAACTAGCCCTCTATTAAGAAGGTCCTTTGCAGACAAACCTCCCATTTGCATCCCGTGCCAGCGGTGCGCCCTTCCTGTTCTTCCATGCGTGAATCCTTTTCTTCTTCCCTGCTACACCTGTGCAACGGTTAGAAGGGATGAGTCTGCGCTAGATGGGGTATGAATAGGGGTCAGATAGAGAGAGAAATGAATGAAGAGAAAGGGGAACAGAGACAAAAAGATACAAGCAGAAGCAAAAAGAAAACACACACCCCAATTCCTCTTCCTCTTCGCTTTCTCCCTCCTCCTCTCCCCAAGCCTAACCTTCTCATCCTCCCACGTCAAATACCACACATCCCCACCCTTCCAGCTCTCATAATGCGTCACCTCGCCCACGAGTTCCATCGCCGGCTCACCAATACTCGGCAGGTCCTCGTAGCGCACGTGGTTCGCGACCCCCTGATAGTAGAACGGCGGCGGCGGCGGCGCTTGCCGGGGGCGCGGTCCCGGGTGCGGGAATGTTAGGCGCTGGTGGTAGTTCAGGGGGTGTCCGACGACGTGCTGCCAGGTATGAATGAGATTGCGCGTACCGGCCCGGGTGAGGCGCTGGTTCATGAGCGCTTCGAGTTGCCGGCGAGTGATGGACATGCTGGGCCGTGATTGACTGGAGTAGAAGAATGGATGGTCAAGTGGTAGTTGTAGTGAATGTGATGGGATTCAGAAGCTGGACTTGAGAGTTTCTTGAGGATTGGGGCGTTTGGTTTTCTGAGGTGTGTTCTGAGGAGGAAGAGGAATGTATTTGGGTAGAGGGGAGCATTGTTTGCTATCGTCCGTTGGCACAATGATAGATGCCATGACTGAAGGAGACTTGGGTTATTCGAGGGTAAAGACAATAGGAGACGAAAGGATTGCAAAAGAAGTGAATTTCGTCTGTGTAGACAATAGGAGCACAATACAACCCCCTTTTCGCTTCTCGCTTAGCTGAATACCTCCCCTCATACTGCAAGATGGGAAGTTCCAAATAATCCTCCAGTAATAGGGTGCATGATGATACAATAAACTTCCAATTAACCTTAGACGGTGTTGCTAGAGATTCATTTCCCCATTTCTCAAAATATTGATAATATGGTTGTGAGATGGAGGTTACCTGGTCTACTAACCAGCGTCATCTGCGAAAGGCAGAGACTTGCTCATTCGGATATAGACAAGATGCACAAAAATACAACCAATGGAATGTCAATTTAAGTATAATCCGACTATTGATCTTCTGCTACCACTCAGTTGCGAGAATCAACAATAGGGATGATTGAAGCCGGGGCCGGTAAATAGGAACAACAAGACATTACTGCTGAAAGGAAAGCTGTGTAAAAAGCCAGGCATTTTCTTCCTTTTCCTCCTCCTTCAACATCCCTAGTTTTCAATCTTTGATCTGATATCCACGCCAAAGCAATCCTTGACAGCACCCACCCGTCTCACATACTTCAATTACAATCTACCATTAGACATCCACCATCAGAGATTCACTATGGCAGCTGAAGCATCATCCTTCCTTGAACGCTCGTCTTGTTCAGCTACTGATCGCTGGTCCTGGCTCCCCAGAACACTCTTGAGAAGGCGACTGAGGCATACCTATCGAATCCCCGCAATTTGACCCAGCCCGACACAAGTCAATGATAGGGTGAAGTAATGAAAATAGCTAATACCGTTGCGAATCTGAAGAGTTGTCGATATTAGATGAAAGTAGGGATTCTCTGTCACAACGACAAGATCAATTGAGAGCTATATATTATTAGAAGGTAGGATATGTTCTCGCCATCCAGCCCTCCTTCGAGGCACTGTTGACGATGTTCAAACTCAACCCTTCTATTTTCACGCTTCAGCTTATCTTCACGCTCCTCTGCAGCTTTTCGCTGCTCGCTCCACCTCGTACCATCCCTTTGAACTGAGACTCTGTTGACTAGGACTAGGACGCCGGGCTATGAGCGGCGGCGATGATTTGAAACGGAGGCGAGGCGACGGAGCCTCTCTTGTACATAGACCAATGAATGAAGCAGTTGCAATTTCGCAGATGTAATTGATTTTTGTTAAGGTTGGACCATGAGTGACTGGCTATCACTTGAAGCCTGTTCAACACGCCACAACTTGTACAGACGAATTTAGATATGCATCTTCGTTGAGAGTTTCAAGTCGAGAACGGCAAATCATGACATATCTTAATCGAATGAGCTGGATTGGAAAAGGATTATGAGAAATGCCTTCCACTGTGACAAGGAACCACTGGGTTCAATTTCTGATCAATCACTGAAGTAGTTCGGCTTACAATAATCAAATGCGACTCTCGAACCCAGGATAAGTAGTATGCAGAGCTCGTGAATCACCCAGACCACTTGCTGCAAGGAAGCCTATAAAAGGTCGCTGATGCTCATTAGATACACCGCACTGCCTCCAAAATAGCGACCTTTCCAACGTACAACCCTCATTCAACAGATCAATCGCAAAAAATGACGCGAAACATCGTGATAGCTATCATCGTTAGCTCTTTCATAGCGTTCGGCTTGGTATGTGTCATCTTGATTTCAAAGGGGCTGCAAGCTTTCCGAGAATGGATGCGGCGGATAGCGCAAAGCGGCACCGTGTGAGGCAGTCACCAAGAGTGGTGGCATGTTCGAATTTTGGTCTGTTATCACCTCTCTGATTTGATTGTTCCTTTGGCTACATTTTCTCACCCACTTGAGTAAACGACCGACTCTGACTTATTCCAGACACACTTTCGACGCCGGAACGCTTCTAATTTAGAAGCTAACGCCGAACTTCAGCAGCAAATAACGGCAAAATGATCCTTGGTTAGAAATAAAACATGGCGTTACCATCAACCTTCAATCGAGAAGAACTTTTACCGTGTCCATGCAACTTCAATTTCAGCCATTGCCGCTACCATTCCTATTGCTTCCGTGCCTTGAAGGTTGTCCCATTCTCAATAATTTCACTCTTCAAGCCAAGATGTCGTCCTCGATATTGACGTCGATTTCTGGGGAATGCCTATAGTGTAGTCGTATTCTCATTCTTTTGAATGCCCCTAAGGGGTCACTATGGAAATGCCTATATAGGGCGACGAACGGGTTAATACAAATCGTCAAGTGGACGCTGTTGTTGTACGTGTTCTGTACCCCCGTCTGTCCGTCGCTTCAAGGATGAAACGCTGGTTAAGAAACGTCTCTGTGGAGTAGAGTTCGGCTGTTAATGCTCGGTCGGACTAGAAATACGGTCCCGGATGTATTCCCAAGTCTTATAGATCTGGGGGAATAGAAGGTAGACTTCAATATAATCCCAGCTCGCAAGGTATCCGGCGTGTAGGTGTGGGATTTCCCCGACAGGAACAAGTCTGTCCTCCTCTCCAGCGTATAGGATGGGCAAGCGACATGGACCCTCCCACGTATCTGGTTGCTAAAGATGGTGTGTGAGAATCACCTCATCCCCTTCCGGAAGGCAGCGAGGTTCCTAGCAAAGCCACAAACACTGTCCACATCGACAGTCACTTTAGGCGGCGATTAGAGCGACAGCCTAGACAGATATTGACAGACGGACAGGAGGGGTCATTAGTTCTCTTAAACGTCTACTGGAATTTAGCTGATGATTCTGTCGCCACGATAGAAATGGTGCTGCATAAGGATGTTTGGAACGTTGTTATGGTCTAGGTCGGTCAGGATCCGGTGGTAGCCTAGGCTGGTACATGTTGTATGTGACAGCCCGGCTCGTTGGTCCACGGACGTGGCCTCGTGATGATATCCAGCGCAGAATATCCCGAGGGATGAAATGCTTGGAGCGGCCGTGTCTGTAGCGTCATCATCTCTGTCCTGCTCTGACTCGGATTCTCAGGGTACAAAAGACGAGTCAGACGAGGGATCGCTGGTGTGGACGAGTAGAGAGCCACTGTCATCGATGTCGACGTCTCCTAGCCTTCGTAGGACGGTGGGTGGCCGGAGCGTGATGAGAAGGATCGAATGAGGTAGGCCTTGTATGAGGATTAGCGGCACCAGTTGCGCGAGCTTGTCTACGCCGAGAGGTACTTCGTTTGATCATTAGGTTCTCCTCAAGTGCCTTCTCTGCACGTTTAAAACATAGTTGCCCCACCACGATCTAGACTCACTGCTTCTCCTGAGCCTTTGCCCTGGCTAGCCAGAAGGACTTGCTGATTTGAATTCCTGGAATTGATGTTATAATCGACTAGATCCAGGTAGTAGATGTGCAGGAATCGCTCGGCCTCTGTATTTATTTTGAACCGGGTCCTTTGGATTTCGGTGACGTCCCTGACGTCCTTGACGTCCTTGTAGTTTGGAGACACGAACCCTTGCGTGCTATCTACTAGTAATCCTGCAGAATCAACCAGTACAATAGCTGGTGGAGGGGAAGATGCATGTACTAGGCCTTCAGGCTGTACCTTCGCAGCTTGGAGGTAGAGATATATCTCCAGGACGTTCTGCCGGCATGTCCGCATCTCCATCCACCGGGAGTTACCCCTTCTGCCCGAAAAGCCGTTCCGTCTTGTTCTGTCTTCAGCAGCTTTCCTGGAGTACCAATTCCTTCGAAAATAGATTTGGTCACCGCAAAAATGATTGTCATAATGTGTTATGCCTCAGCACATTCACCTCCCGTTTGCATCTTCTTCCACCTCGAGCATGAATCCTGGATTCCAATACTCCCATTCGTCGCACTGCTTGTCAACCCAAAGCATACTTTCAGAAACAAGATCATCAATAGCCGTCTTGGCCCTGGCTCTCGGCCAATGCAAATTTGCCATGAGCATCGACACAGTAACATAACCTAGGAGCTGTGCAGCTTCAAGCACGGCACTTTGATCTGTGTTGAGCTCTTTTGGTATGGAGCGGATGTATAGCTTATTTCCTACTGTGAGCGTTGAGTAGGATGATCCAAGGGGCTTGAGAGTATTGACTGCGCGGAGGATGTCGTCCCTAGAAGTGTGAGCAATTGTTGTAACAAGAGATGACAAGAAAGCCTTACTCAGTTATCTCCGCCCCTCCCTCAATTCTCGTGCTCATAATCCTATCCCTAACTTCCTTCACACCGATAAGTCCCCCGTTCTCTTCCCTCGTGGCGCCGCAGACCTCCACAACCTTGACAGCCAGTTCAAAATAGAAATCATTCACACTTCCACCCAACATCTGTGACCAGAAACTTCCACCGTCTTTCCCTGAAGCACCACTGCTGCTTGCTAAAGGATCTACCCCAATAGCAGCGCACATCCTCGCGAACTCAGCACGGAAGCTTGGATTCGAGCGGATGTCTTTCCCATGAGTCTGAGCGAACTGCTGGAGAAGGGAGCGGAATACGGAGAGTTGAGTTGCGAGAGATGTAGAGTGAGAGCTCCGGAGATTGTTCCCATGAGATGCATACTGGGCAGATGTTATTCGAGAACGATCGAAGGCCGCAAGGCCTACCCCTTTGCGGGACATTCTTGTCGTTGATGTTGAATATCGGATGCACGTGAGAGATTAGGAGGTACGATAAGAGCACGGTTCAACTAGTGCCAATTAGGCTAGCGCTCATTTAAGGGCTCGCACACTTTCTTACCCTACGCGAAAAATTCCCAAAGAACGACGACGAATTACAACGCCAGCGACATCAAAACGACTTCACTTCAATCGAGACACCGTTGTCCAAGCCAATTGCAACCATGGCATCGACAACCCAGAGTGTTCAATGCTTCGGCAAGAAGAAGACAGGTATGCTGAGATGCTGGTCACGATGGAAAATGGCATGCTGACAAAATTATCAACAGCTACGGCCGTCGCACACTGCAAGGTACGAACTATGGGACAATAATACACGGAGGATGAAATACTGACAAGAAGGGAACAGGCTGGTAAGGGTCTTGTCAAGGTCAACGGAAAGCCTCTCAACCTCGTCCAACCCGAGATCTTGCGATTCAAGGTCTACGAGCCCCTCCTGATTGTCGGTCTCGACAAGTTCGCCGGCGTCGATATCCGCGTCCGAGTCACCGGTGGTGGTCACACATCCCAAATCTACGCCATCCGTCAAGCCATCGCCAAGTCAATCGTCGCATACTACCAAAAGTTTGTCGATGAGCACAGCAAGAACACCCTGAAGCAGGCACTTGTTCAGTACGACCGAACATTGTTGGTTGCCGACAACAGACGATGCGAGCCTAAGAAGTTTGGAGGTGGGCAATGCCGTTCTCAGGATGGTTGGGATCTTGCTAATCTGCGTGATAGGTCCCGGTGCAAGAGCCAGATACCAAAAATCGTACCGTTAGGATGGATATGCTTGGGGGTTTGGGTCTGGGAGAGTGGTTTCTGCTGCATTTGCAATGGATGGGCTATGCTCTTTGCTGGTTTTAGAATTTTAAGCACAGAAATGCAGAATTCTTCCCCGCACATATATGGTGTTCAACAGTGACGGAGCTGGATAACCTCGGCCATGCGAAATTCGATAACAGCAGAAAGACTGGGCTTCGGATTATGATGGATCACGCCGCCAAAGCTCTTTCCCGAAACGCTGGACGACTCTGGTGTTGGACTGGAAACTCCTGGGTTTCTCATGCCCATACCTACAACAGGATTCACAATATCAAGTTTGGTTGGTACGAAATCGATTTATGAAAGGCCATGGAGCGATTCATTTTCGCCTTTGCAATAAACTCTAGAACGCCAATTCCCTAACCTAGTGCAGGCGTATACCGTCTATTTTTTTGTGTTCTCAAGGATGGTCTTCATCATCTCATTCCCAACCTTGGTAGCTTCCGGAAACCTCTTCTCAAAGAACTTCTGTGTACTCTGGAACCGGTCTCTATAAGACTCGAAGTCTCCAAACGTGACACAATCAGACCAGCCCCTGGCCGCAAACGTGAACTCTAGATCATCCGACCTGAAACTAATATCCTCAATCGCTATCCGAATAACATCGTCTAACAAGGCCGGCTTGCGGAACAGATATTCAGTAACGCCCAGCCATAGTCGGAAGAGGGGAGTAGAGCAGATCATATGATCATATGGAACGATCCCCAATTGAGACCAACAGTCAACCATAGCCAGAAGACTCAGATGATTATTCGGCAGAGGCGTCTCTGGTTTCTTGCCCAGCGAGAACCGATCCAGAACATCATCTTGGAGTAATAAATCATCCTCCCACTTCTGCGTCCCAAACACAGAGGCCCCCGCTTTCTTAATTCTATCCTCCAACTCGGCCCTGTGACCCCCAAGCATTAATTTATACAGATCAGTGACGCTCTGTGCGTACTGTCTAATCTGTTCTTTGGCATATGGGTTTAGAATCGCTAAGCCGGCATACACGTGCCACTTCTGGGAATAGATACGGAGAGTGAGGTTGATTTTCACGTTCTCGATGCCCCCCACGTAGCGGGCTATTTCCCAGGGGAATTGGGCATTTGCGTGCCAGGCTTTGCCCATGGATAGGAAAGCAGCGTGCGTAACGGCCTGTGTATCGGCGGTGATTCGATCGTGCTTTGCTGCAGAGAGGTAGACGTGTGTGGAACCCAGGCAGGAGAGGACGTGTTCTACTTTATCAAAATTTTCTTGAGAGGCTCTGTGCTTGATGAGAACCTAAGGAAATCTGCATTAGCATGGTAGGTTGTGAGAGATTTCTTGCTCACCAATGGCTGCCCTCGCGGATCAACATTTGGACCATGAAGGGAGTGGCATGAGACAATATCTACATCTTCTGGAAGATGTTTCTCAAATGCAGCTATCTCTGGAGCCTTGCAAGACGTTTGCCCTCCAACGATAGCATTCTGTTTTGTTGCTAGGAACTGTCAGCAATTCCCACGACATCTGACATTTCGTTCGCCCATACATGGACCATATTGTGAAACCACCTTATCAATGGATGCTGCCTCCACACTGTAGATGATATAGTCGCTTGCTCTCGAGACGAGGTGTCCATTGGGGAATATTGTGATTTTTTTCTATGTATCTCTCAGCGCATGGTGCGGGCTAGCTATGTACAAAGGTAATTACTCTATCTGCAAATTCCTGCCGAAGACTCTCATATTTTTCTTCTTGATCGCAAGCGTTGACCCTGATGCGACTCATAAGATCAGCGAGTTCCTCTGAAGGCTGGCCGAACTGAACCTGAGGAGGTTTATGTTAGCAGCTGGTATTCAAAATGTTTTGAAGAAAAGCTGAGGGGGGCTTATGCTTTCAGACGAAGTAAAATAAGGTAGCTGAGGTTTTCATCAAGGAAAGCCAACCGCCAAACCTGGTGCCAGAATGGCATTCAGGCCGGCTGAAGACAATACTCGAGCCAAATGCGCTCAAGTCATCATGATATAGGGAAGAGGGGAGGTTGGGTGGACAGGAGGTATCTTACCATGATTGCATTGGCTCAGCGGCAGAGATTCAAATGTGCTCTCACCTCCATCCTGCATCGCTGAGCCTCCGGGCGTACATCTTTCCCATGTCGCCCATTCCTATGATTCCAATCACGAAACCGTCCATGGTTCCAGCAATCTTGGACGCCATCTTCGGGAATTTCCCTTCGCAGACCTTGAAATATCAATTATCACATCCCCTAATGTCAATTCCCATCAAGGAGCCCTATTGCAGGCGCTGTTGTATGGGATTGAAAAGGATGTAATAGAATATCTGAGGTCAGAAGAAAAAATCGAAGGAGCGGGATCAAATTATACTTATCGGCAACACCCAAAAGGCGCTAAGCAAAAACAGCCGATGCCCTTTCTGCGTTAGCGCAGTCCTGACCGCACAATCGAATTTTGAGACCTCCTCCTCGAACTTTTTGACTTCGAGATTCCCGCGACACCAATCCCAAGAGAAGCTGCCCGACAAGTTTCTTGTTCAATCGACCAAAATGCCCCCAAAGAAAGCCACCCGTCCCGCCCAGGAGAACATCTCTCTCGGCCCTCAAGCCAGAGATGGTACGAAATACCGCTTCATGATATTTGTGCAAAAGGCTGATCTCATTTAGGTGAACTCGTCTTCGGTGTCGCCCGTATCTTCGCATCTTTCAACGACACTTTCGTCCATGTCACCGATCTCAGGTCCGTATATCCATGAATAGACTCATATGGAGTAGTTGTATAGCAAAATGAAAGTGGAACGGTACAGAGGCTGACTTTCTGGGTGATTCCAGTGGCCGCGAAACCGTCACTCGTGTTACCGGTGGTATGAAGGTCAAGGCAGACCGTGACGAGTCGTCCCCATACGCTGCTATGTTGGCTGCTCAGGATGTCGCCACTCGATGCAAGGAACTGGGCATCAACGCTCTCCACATCAAGATCCGTGCTACTGGAGGTAAGGCACCTGCACATCATAGATTATAACTCAGGTGCTAACAAGTTGGAAAAGGTAACGGCACAAAGACCCCAGGTCCAGGTGCTCAATCCGCCCTCCGTGCTCTTGCCCGTTCTGGTATGAAGATTGGCAGAATCGAGGATGTGACCCCCACACCATCCGATTCTACTCGTCGCAAGGGAGGTCGCCGTGGTCGTCGTCTCTAGATTTACGTGGTATGGAATATGGCTTGGTTTTCACTGTGAAGTTGACAATCACGAGGAGGACGGCATTAATCGCCTGGTCTCCAATCTATCCCATCTTGTCACATGGCAGCTTTTAGCGCAGCAGTAGAGAAAAAGAAAACCTTGCAATGATATTCGTCCCGGTTGCGATGTCTTGACTGTCTTCGCCCGTTCTAAAACATTATCTCGAATCGCTGTTTTAGGCCCATATCCGTCCATTGACCACGCTATGCCGCCCAACGCCCTTATAACCACAGTGACTGCTGTCCCTTGCTCAAACGCCATTGAGATGCACATATTGACCTCCTGAACACCCTGCTAATCAATCTGCCAACCGGAGCCAAATGACAATCATCGCACATAACTGCCAATGATCAAGCCATTATGATCTTTATCCTGGCCCATTAAGTCGTAGAGCCAAACAGAGTGAAATCCCCCCTATGTCGAAAAATTGAAATGAAGAGTCGAATAGTGTTTGATGCACTTGCGAAGAACTTTAATGCTGAAAAGATAAAAAAAACTTGACAGAAGTCGACTAGAACTTCCATCGCATTTTCCCACCTGAGCGAGAACCATGTCGGGAACGACTCTTATCCTGCATTTGACCTAAGAGCACAACACCAGATTAGACTGCCCATCTACAGACGAATAAGACCTCTCTCGTGCCCTTCTTCGTCGAGGTCCACCATTACCGGCGCGTACTCACCTGAAGAAGGTCAATGATTGAGTCTTTTCGGGGACTCTTTGGGGAATTCTTACCTCGTTCGTCCTCAGCTTCGAAATCCGTCAGCTCCGCATCAACAAATTCTCCATCCTCCAGCTGGATCTTGCCAGAACGAACGTAGTTGCCTCGCAAGTCCCATCCCCACTTCCACAGCCAAGATTCAAATTCCTCGAATGCTTTTCCAACCGCATTTTGCTCGTTGGTAAGATTGACACCCTGAGCAAGCAGCATCTCATTCAACCGGCTCTTGAAAACAGTGAGAAGCATCTTCAGATCCTCGGCAAGGTTTGGGTCGTGGTCAAGAATACTACCCTCAAGACCTTCCTCGTCATAGATGAGCTGAGCATGGACTGCCTCGATAGCTTTGCGGAAGAAAACAGGTAAATCCAAAGCGAGACGAAAAGCCCGGAAGAGTGCCTTGACTATGTGAGCCCATTGCTCCATACACGCGACATTGCCCAAAATCATCCCAGTGATGTAGCAGAATTGTAATTCACCGATAATCTCATCAGAATCTTCATAGGTGCAACTCCCCGTGATGACAGCCATGATATGAGAGCTCGAATCCATTGCCTGCTCTGTACGATCGCGCCCAATTGAATCCGTAGAGAAGGTTCTGTCGTCCCGAGGGAAGACAAATTTAAGCACTTCATCATGGCGAAAGCCCATAGGATCATCTGCTACGCTGCGTCCGACTGCAGGCTGGTAGTCATGGGTGGAGGAAACTTGCCAATGGTTCCAAGGTTTGCCGGTGATTTTAGTTAGCAGAGCTCCTTTCATGGACGAAGTCAAGTGATTCCAGATGTTCGAACCCTTTGCATCAAATTGTGTCATTCCGGGAACGCTTTGCGATTTCGTGGGGTTGCTAATAGTATACGTCTGAAGCTTGTCGAAGATCTCAGGAACACTTGCTTTTTGAATCCTGATTTCCGCTGCACTGACTTCCTCGGTCAGAGTTTCATCGTAGCTATTCCATCTCTTGACATGAACCTCTCCAAGTTCGTCAGAAGCTCTCTTTGCTGACATGATCCAGAATCCGGTACGAAGTGAAGCAGCACCAGAACCGCCCCATACAAAATGCGCGCCGGGTGGAATATCCTTGATGCCTTCAAAGTTATCACCAGCCTTGATAGTGAAACTCCTGGTATCATATCCTATGATTGATCCTGGGGGAATATCACGGATCACAATCACGTCTCCGGATTTCAAAAATTCATGGTTGTCGATGTCTGGCGATCGGGTTGGGGAGGGTGAGTGAACGCGAAGACTACCCAGTGGATAACTGCCAACGGCATTGACAGAACGAACTGACTTCATGGAACGTGTAGATTTAGCAGATCGATCTGTGGAAGTCGACGATGACTTTTTTAGAGTACAGTTGTTTGTGTCTTCAGTCATGTTGACATCTGAGTCGCCTCCACGACCGCGGCATTCCTGCTCGCTATTGTCTGAAAGAACGCCAGCGCCAGCGATTGCCGAACGGCTGAGAGTTGGGCTTCCATTTGATTTGGTAGAGAGGGCCCGGGAGATAGCATTGGAGGGACTTCTCTGGATAGAAATCTGGTTCTGAATGAACGATGGATCAGTCTTGGTCGCGTGATCTTCGATCTTGAACGCGTTTGCGCTGTTGAGAGGCTCCGCATGGAAAGCAGCATCCGATTCGATTGGGGAAAGGTTGTTTTTGTTTGGACTGTCAGGCTCCCCAAACTGACTGATGCCAGAGCCCGCCATCTTGAGGAATGAAGCTAGGCGTTGAGCAGGTGCGTGTTGGATTTGAGTTGTCTTGTATTAGGGAGGAGGGGTACTGTTGCTAGCTACCATTACTTCATCTCACTCTACAAGAGATATCAGCATCCAATCCAGGCTCGGCTAGCGTGTTTAGCGCACTGGCTAGCCGAAGATGACCCGGTCTGGGTTGGCACTGGGCTAGGGCAAGACTCAATGAGGATGGCAATGAATAACTAGGTAGGTTATTCAACAAAATCCCTTGACTCCGGTGGGTTCTGCAAAAGCTTGAACTTCCTCGAAGGCCTTTTAAAGTGCTTCTTGGTAAACTCGTATATTAGAAGGTCTTTCCCCCAGAGGCTTAGGGCGGTTTTGGGAGTTGATCTGCGCATCAAAACAGGATCTGGGAAGCCGAATATTCTTATATCGACTGCCCTTCGCATTACCAAAGAGCGCCTAGCGTATCAGCCAGGGTTACTCAATCGGCGCTAATACCCCACGTTATTTGAAGCTCTCATCGCATTGTTTAAAGCCACGAGACCATCCGGCGCCTGGGCAGGTAATACTGATTCTGGAGAAATGGCCGTCATCCAGAAAGACCCAGAACTGTCAACTGGTGAACGCGGACCCGAAAGTGGCGAGCAGACGGCACCAAATGCTGGGGAAGATGTCTGGGACGAAGAGCGCATTGAGAGAGCGCTGAATACTGTCAAGGAAATGCACATCCAGGTAAGTTACTAGTCCTGGTAGCAACATGTATCCCATCAGAGCGATAGTCACTGACCCGTTAATATAGCTACGCGCCTTGCGAACCACGATCCCACAACTCCTTGCGCCTCTGGCGACTAAACAGCCATCACGTACGCAATATTCCCGTTCACATCTTTCCTGAATGGAGCCTCCTTGACCACTCCCCGCGATAGTAGTTAACATGAGTTACAGCTGAAGCTCTTTTCCATGAATTCTCGGCCTCTCCAAACACTGCCAATCAAGAAGTGCAACAATTCCGAAGGTTAATGACGGACGAGGAGAGCAATAAGATCCTAAAGCAAGCCAAGAAGAGTCGTGCAGAGAAGCCTCAAGGAATCAAGCCTTGGAGGGTCACCGAACATGCAGACTGGCTGACAAGAGAGACATAGTATCCGTGGTCCACCATATATGAAATTTCTCTTTTTGGAATACTGGTTATATTTATATGCATATAGGCCCTACAGCAAGGCGTTGGGGATAACAAGGAAAATCGAATCATCTACGAGTATTGGGTATCGGGAAATAATAGGAAAGTTCAGCTTTTCATAGTCAGTAGAGATGCAAGACTGAGCTTATGATAAACATCGAGGGGATCAGAGGATCTATGGCTTTAACATAATCACAAATATCAAAAATATCACAAAGCCACACGGAAATAATAATACTGCTTCAGGCATTATCTACCTATCCAACTACTTATATCTCATGTCAGAGCTCCTCTGCCGCAGTACCTACCTCGAAATTAGGATGTATCGTTGATGCAATACACCCACTAGGCTCAGTGACTCGTCAGACCAAGCAAACGTTGACCGTAACATTAAATTGATGAATAGGTATTCTGTCCTATTCATTATTCAAATTACTCCAGCAAATTTTGTTCCAAAAGATCACAGAGAGATGAGATCTATAGAGTCTTGGTCTCTCGATCTTTCGCCACTTAAAAACCCTAAGGACTTCGCTTAAATCGACCCCTCGACGATAATTCGCAAAGCACGATCAACGTATTTTTAAAAACACGTCCACAATCAAGACTTGATCAACACCGCGCGACGACCCCCTCCAGTATCGCCGATTATTGACCAGCATGTCTCGATTCTTCCACGGCGATAGCTCGAGCGAGAGCAGCTCTTCTGACGAGGAAGAGCTTTACTCTGAGGAGGAGGAGGAAGAGGAAAAGGCTGCCTCCGACGAAGAAGATTCCGATGAAGAAGAAGACGAGGACGAGGATGAGTCCTCTAGTGATGAAGAAGATGGTGTTAAGCAGAGTGGTGCAAGCAGATTCATGAAAGGTGGGGATTCTGAGAGTGAGGAAAGCAGCGACGAGGACCGGGCCAAGATTGTCAAGAGTGCAAAAGACAAACGACTGGAGGAGTTGGAAAGCACCGTTAAAGCTATCGAAAATGGGCAGAAGATCAATGACTGGGGCTCGATATCTACAGGTACGTTGTAAGGGAAAAGTATAATGTTTGCTATGGCTGACATTCATTGCTCAGAATTCGACAAACTCAACCGACAAGTTGTGAAGCTCGTCCAAGCTGGCAATACCCCGAAGGTGTATATCAAGGCTATCGCCGAGTTGGAGGACTTCCTGAATGAAACTATTGCGAAGCAGAAAGTTTCAACACGGAAGATGAATGCGACGAATGCTCGCGGTTTGAACGCTGTAAAACAGCGCATCAAAAAGAACAACAAGGACTACCAAAAGGAGATTGACGCATACAAGGCTGACAAGGATGCTTTCATGGAGTCGGAAGAAGAGGAAGTTATCCCAAAAAAGCCAACCAAGAAGCCCAAGGCTGAATTCAGAGAACCAACTGCTGGTCTGGATGAGAACGACGAAGGATTCTCGACAGTTGGTAAAGGTGGACGCACGTTACAATTTACACCCGAGAGCATTCTCAAGCACCTGCGGATCATCATGGAATCTCGAGGAAAGAAGAACACGGACCGTACGGAGCAGATCAAAATCATGGAGAAGCTCTACGAGGTTGCCACAACACCATACCAGCGTGTCCGAGTGCTCCTGACCCTCATTTCCACAAGATTCGACCTAAGCACCGGAATCCAGACTTTCATGTCTCAAGAGCAATGGAAATCAGCCGAACAAGAATTCGCCACCCTCTTGCAAGTCCTCGAGTCCAACCCAGAGCTGGTCGTGATCGAGACTGCGGAAGAATGGGAGGATGACGATAAGGCTCCTACGATTACTCCGGGCGAGAAGTTCAAGATTCCTGGCAGTATTGTTTCTTATGCCGAGAGGCTTGACGATGAGCTCACCCGATCCCTTCAGCACATTGATCCACACACCGCAGAATATATCGACCGTCTCTCAGATGAGGGCGTTCTTTACAACAACATCGTTCGCACTTTGTTGTACGTTGAGGGACTTTCTAAGGATACCAGCTTGCAGATTCCACAAGATGGTCTTAACCGCATTGTCATGAGGAGACTAGAACACGTCTATTTCAAGGTTAGTGCACCCGGCGTCTTTTTATCTATATCAATATACTAATATTATCTTCAGCCATCCGCGGTGGTCAAGATACTTGAGGAAAACTGCTGGAAGTCGATCCCCACAAACCTTGATTCTACAATTACCCCACGTAACCAGGGTTCTGATGCCACGACTCTTGTAAATGTTCTTTGCAACTATCTTTTCATCCACAGTGAAGGAATCATCCGAGCTCGGGCTATGCTCTGCCAAATTTACTTCCTCGCCCTACACGACAACTACTACAAGGCTCGCGATATGATGCTCATGTCTCATTTGCAAGAGACCATCAATGCGTTTGATGTTCACAGTCAGATTCTGTTCAACCGCACTCTTGTACAAGTCGGTCTTTGCGCTTTCCGGGCTGGTCTTGTCTATGAAGCTCAAACCACTTTGCAAGAAATTTGCGGTAGCGGACGTCAAAAGGAATTGCTCGCTCAGGGCGTGATGATCCAACGATACAACCAGGTCTCACCAGAGCAGGAGCGACTCGAACGACAACGCCAACTTCCTTTCCATATGCACATCAACTTAGAGCTACTCGAGTGTGTTTATCTCACTTGCAGCATGCTTCTCGAAATTCCACTCCTTGCCCAAACCGGATCATCACCCGACATCAAGAAGCGAGTCATCAGCAAGACATATAGACGTATGCTAGAATATCATGAACGCCAAATTTTCACTGGCCCCCCGGAGAACACAAGAGATCATGTCATGCAGGCGTCGAAGGCCTTGGCAGCTGGCGAATGGAAGAAGGCAACTGAGTTCATCCATTCAATCAAAATCTGGGAGCTCATGGCAAAGCCCGATTCTATCAAGGCTATGCTTTCGGAACAGATTCAGGAAGAAGGTCTCCGAACATATCTCTTCACTTACGCGCCCTATTACGATACGCTGTCAGTTGCTACTCTCTCATCAATGTTTGAGTTATCCAACCGAAAGGTTGCTGCGATTGTTAGCAAGATGATTAGCCACGAGGAGTTGATGGCTGCACTGGATCAAGTCAATTCCTCGATCATTTTCAGAAAGGGCGTCGAGTTGAGCAGACTGCAAAGCTTGGCATTGACTCTCAGTGACAAGGCAAGTGGTCTCATTGAGAGCAACGAGCGAACACTGGAGACGAGAACACAAGGCACAGCGAATGCTTTCGAGCGACAAGGTGGTAGAGGCGGTCGAGGCGGAAATAGGGGAGGGCAGCGCGGTGGCAGGGGTGGCGGGCGTGGAGGATCCAGCGCCCCGAGACAAGCTGGAGGAACCCAATTCTCTGGTGGCGCTTTAGGCGCTGCAATCAGGGCTTAGAATGTTGTTGCTATTGCATTGGGTTGGTTATGGGGCTGTCGTTGCTCTTAAGGCGTTCACAGAGCTTACGAAAAGCCTCTTATAAGGTATAAGATGAATAAATACATGGTTGATAAGACTTTGTCCACTATGTGCACGACTCGAAGACAATGAATGTATTTCTATCATGGTACCCCTCTTTCGCAAACTTCTGTTGACCATCCATTGTGTCAAATCATAGCAGTAATTAATTCACGACTTTTCTCCGAGACAACAAAAGATAGATACACAATCTTCTACCTCTTCGATTTTTCCTGTCTTCTTCATTGAGTTTGATTCCTCCATCTGTCAAAATCGACACCGTCGATTCGACCTCTCAACCTGTTATTGCAGACATACCAGTAAGTCTGCCCACATATGCTGTACTATCAAAAGCCTCATCTCATCTTTACCTCGCAGCATCGAGATGGTCGCGAAACCTGAGGGCAGCTGCCGCGGAAGCTGCAGATCCTGCGAAACAGCTCACTGACCTGGCGTTCAACGTTCGGGGATGGAATATAGAACTCACCAAAAGATAACTGGAATGAACTCGATGCTAGAAGACATGACAGTCGTCCTGGAGAGATTGAATCTCGGATGATAGAGGAACGACTTAGGCATAGAATTCCTCAACGAACCTTACCTGAGCATAAGATTCCTTGTCTATGCCCCTATGGTTCTGAAATCTATCCAACTCCTGATACTAGCCAACGTAGATACTAAGCTTGCGATCTCGATCGTCTCAAAGAACTTTCTCTAAAGGATTTTTCCATCAGGGACATGGGTGAATGCGGGGCATGCTTCTGATGAAAGGCATTTGATATAGATCAAGCTTAATATCGTATCGTTGAATAACCCAGTCCCCGACGAACCCGCGGAAATCCCGATAAAAGCGCGTTGGAATTCCTGAGAGCCCTCTAGAGTAGGGATTTTAAAGTTCAACAAGCTCTATTAAAGTTTTCTGGCCCATATAGTTTTGATACTCTACTGTGTAGGCAGATGTGCACTGTTAGTTGCTGCCCTGCACGCTCTTTTCTTGTAAGGTTGGCTTCAGCCACGTACAGAGCCCTCATTTCTCTTCTTCCACACCCTATCGTTAGAAAAAGATCAATTATCCGTTCAATGGGCGTTTGATAGAACCGTGCAAGAGAAGTGTAATTCTAAGAGTGCTCCAAGGACGTTTATAAGTACCTTACCTTAGGTAAGGTAGGTACAGGTACTGCGCCATATCAGGGGTCCGTGTGTTGAAGCGCACATCTGTCAGCTTCACTTTCTACGAAGCAAGCCAGCATTGAAACGGCCAGCACTGATGCGCATATCATAAAATCATCGAGAACGCAAATCCAACGATTCCGAAAAGTGATTATTGCGAAGCCATCTGCTTCGCCCTCGAAACCCGAAAATTCTCTCGATTGCGTGCCGATACTAGCCTGGTCACCTTGGTATTGGGACTTCCACCACGTCGCCTGCATACTCCACCACCCGCCCAAACCCCACGATTGCACCCTTCGAATGCGCATAAAGGTTTCGACTGTTGTGTTCGATGACCTAAACCTCTGTCCAGTCTCTCAAGACACATGCCACCCCCGGACGAAGGACATTGACGCTCCCTCGTCGATGGACAGATGGTTGGGCCATCGAGCACTCTGAGCTCGTCTGCGACGCCGACTCAGAAGTCAATCTACCCCGCGCAGTCGTCTGCGCCGTACAATAATACGATCTTGAGAACGAGCTTGGATCGAGATGGACTACAACCTACGGGGCCCGGTACCGGCACCCGAGCGGTGTCGAACAATGCAATACCTTTCGGCCCTCGCGGCTCCTCGTTGACTTCATCTGGCGCACCAGGCAGTTTCAGCTCCAATATGCGCAGTCAGGCTGGTCCAAGAAGTGGATCTGGGCAGGAAGGAAACGTTTCTTTGAGAGAATTGAGAGATTTTGACAGGATGGAGGGGGAAGACGGCAGGGAATCTGGTCATCTCCTCTCGACACTGAAGGAGTCGCTGAACCGAGAAATGAAGATAAAAGAAGGGAGCGAGAATCTGTTAGAAGCATTGAACAGCAAGAAGGCAAAACAGACGAAAGAGCAGCGGCAGAGGGTGGAGGCAGAGCTCAACTCTTCGAACCAGAAGATCAAGGAGCTCAAGAGAAAGATATCAGAACTACAAAGACCGAGGCTCCCTTCGACTCCGACTAGATCTCGAATGGATGGTTTATTTCAGAGCAGCAGTGGCCTGCGGTCTCCTCAAAGTGCTTCTAAGAGTGCTACTGGGTCGGATTTTGATGAACCCACGGAATCACCAACATATGCTCTTGCAGAAATTCTCCAGGCTCTTGAAATTGAAGGCCTCACGCCCGACTACTACGTCGGGCACGCGAATAATCTCGTGGAGCTTTTCAAACGGCATCCCACACTGAAGTATGATCTGGTTTGGTCGATTTTTGGCCTACGAATGCAAGTTATGCTTTTGAGCGAAAGTCGAGAAGTTGTGGCTGCTGGATATCGGATGACTAGATACGCAATATCTGATAGAAGCTCGTTGCAGAAGATTCGAGCGTTAAATACAGATTATCTAGTAGTACTGTAAGTTGTGCTTCTTCTTCACCCAGAGAATTATGTTAACAGTTCAATAGCTCCCTCATCAAGGAGAGAAAGGCAGACGTCGAGCGAGAACAGGCACTCAAGTTCGTGCGTGCATTCCTCGAAGTAAAGGGCGGCGTACATGAGGTGTCCAGAACAGTCGTGAGGACTATTGTATCAGTTGCCGAGCATCCTGAAGATCGTCTGAGAGCTATTTGCATAGAAACTCTTGCTGAGATCATGGTCCGCGACCCTGCCTTGATAGTTGCGTCGGGAGGACTCAGACCGTTGGCAGACGCTCTAGGAGAGGGAACCTACCCGGCATCGGAGAGTCTAACTGCAGCTTTTCTCTACTTGCTGGACGCACCCCAGAGAAGGAAGTATCTCCGCTCAGGATATGAGCTTGAAGTGCTTTTCGTGGCATTTACAGACTCTCTGTTTGCTAACGAGAGCATATTGAAACAAAACTCCAAGTCTATAGCCTACGCCCTGAAATCTTGGCCTGGTCTGATGACTCTCTCGATGTACAATTTCAGGGCCATCCGGTCTCTGGTCTCCTGCTTAATGCTACCGAATTCTACTATTCGAGAGACAGTTATTGATTTGCTTTATGGCCTTCTCCGAATCAAATCACCGTTTTGGGCCACATCATTCTTAGCTGGCCGACGGTTGACAACATATGGGCGTCTTGCAACCCTCAAATCAAATCACCCGAAAAGTGTAGGGCAAGCAACTGAGGAAGAAAGCACTGAGAAGAACTTCGTGGATCATTACACAGCATTGTTGTTAGCGGTTCTGATCTCATCAGACATGATGACAGGGTTATTACAGGTCACCCGGGATGCAGACAACTCAATGTTAAAACGGAAAACGACATTGCTTATCGGGGAAGTCCTTAAACTCGCCAGCAGGTTACTACCGTCAACATGGAGTAGCGATCTTCAACTCCTTCCGGAGCTGTTCGCTGCGGCCTCACACTTTGGTAGTGAAGAGCGTTTCGGTGCCACTGGAACCGTCTATCAAATTAGCAGTGTGAGCCGGACATTGTATCGATCGGCCCCCATCAACACACCTGCATTAACGAGTTCCAGCAACAACAGTGACGAGAACCTAACCATAACGAGCCTGGAGGTTGAACCCAAACCGCATCTTACTCTTGCCTTGGATGAAACTACGTTTCGGGCGTTGATAGTCGAAACCCAGGTACTGTCAAGTGGGAATCCGTTGAAGTGGAAGTGGGACATTATTCTGAAGATCATTGAGGGGCCGTTGCTGAATGGCAAGCGCCTTGACGAAGCCATTAAGGCCTCCAGATTCATCAAAAGGATCATGAGCTTTTACCGACCGTTTAAGTACAAATTTGCGGAGACTAGGATTTCCCGCACAAGCCAGAAATATATCAAGGTTGGCTGTGCACTCATACATACTCTCCTCCAGACCCCAGAAGGAGTCAGGTATCTAGCAGACAACAAGCTCTTGCGACAGATTGCCGAATGTCTCGCACAATGCGATCCCGTAAGCTCACATACTTTTCCATCACAGGGATGATCGATGAAGCTAATTCTTTCCAGACCAGTGGTTTAACAGCGCAATCCCCAATGTTTTCAAAAGAGAGACTTGCCGAGACTTGTTGCAGCGGATATTTTGACATGATAGGAGTTCTGAGCGGTGATTCCAGAGGCCTGCAGATGCTTGACCGGTGGCGAATGATCAACATGATGTATCATATCATCGATCTGAAGCAGCGTCCGGATCTTATCAAATTGTTGCTGTCGAATTTCGACTATAGCCTTATGGGACATCCAAGAGTGCTTTTATCCAAAGCTCTCACGGGTGGATCGAAAGAGATTCGCATACACGCGACGAATGTTTTGAGAAGATACTCCAGCCGCTCCCGTCCAAACGGAGCCGTGAATCAAGGCGTGGGTGACTCAAAGTGGGCTATCCAACTACTCGTGACTCAATTATACGACCCTGAAGTCGAAGTCTGTGCTACCGCAATTAAGATCCTCGAGGAGGCTTGCAACAGAAAGAGTTACCTCGAATACATTGTAGAATGTCGTCCGGCTTTGGATCACCTCGGAGAGATTGGCGCTCCCTTGCTACTTCGATTCCTTTCCACTTCCATCGGATACCACTACCTCGATGGGTTGGATTATATCAGTAATGAAATGGATGACTGGTTCTTGGGCCGCAATGATGCCTACGTCGGGGTCATTGAGGCAAGTCTTGCACGGGCATTCGTTGAGTCACCACAAGAGGAGTCGTCAGGTCGTTTTAGCATCGACGAAGAGAACTTCGAATTCGACGGTGACAGCGACGCTCATGTGCCTCCTCATTTCTATAGGGAGTTGACCAGGACCAAAGAAGGTTGCAAACTTCTGCGTAGCAAAGGTCATTTTGAAGAATTTGCAAATACGATTCGCGAGTACGGGATGCTTTCAGACGACCCTGAGTTAATTCTGAAGGTCAAAGGATGCTTGTGGGCAGTCGGCAATGTCGGATCTATGGAACTTGGTGGACCGTTTCTTGAAGAATCCGATGTGGTTGAGAACATTGTCAAGATCGCTGAATCACATGAAATAATGAGTTTACGAGGAACAGCATTCTTTGTGCTAGGGCTCATTTCCCGTAGCATTCACGGGCTTGAAATACTGTCAGAGTATGGATGGGATAGTAATACGACGACCATGGGCACTTCCCTTGGTCTCTGCATCCCTCAAGACCTGAGCAAATTCTTTTCGTACAAACCATGGAAACATGAGAAAGTCTCCGATATCAGTCTAGACGACACGCAGAAAGCAGCCATAGCTGCAGCAAAGACCGACGACGATGCAGTCAACCAACGTATTCTGGAGCTCGTTATGGATCTGGGCAATACAGTCCTGAAGAACAAAGCAATGAGCGAACTGATGCACATCAAAGCGAAGAAAGCCCCTGGCTTCAGACAAGCATCACTTTTCAAGAAAATAATGATCTTATTGGAATGCCATCAATTCCGCCTAGGTATGCGACGGTTCGCTATTGACCTCTTTGACAAAAGTGTCATGAGGCAAATCGTCCTAGACGAAGAAAGCAGTGATGAGAACCAAGAGAGCAGCGACGATGACAGTGGAAGTGAAGGTAGAACAGAGAGGCAACCAAGTGTCACCAATCTCTCCTCCCCTACACTTTCTGAATGATCATGGAATATGAGCAGGTTTTGACTGATAGGATATTGTACAATTATGAGGCGCATTTACTTGGCATAGGCAGGCAAGATTTGTAGGAGTTTTCCCGTTCAAATGTATCATTTGAATGGTGATGGCTGGCGTAGGGAGGGACGGGTAGATTTGTACACCGTATTTGAGCGATACTTAAGAATAAAAGTACTTCTCCAAGTTTTGCTATGTGCTGTTGTGCTTGTGTCGTTCAGGTATAGTAGTAAACCCACAAGCACAACAGTACAATGTCTCATTCTCAATAGTATCTGTCACTCAACAACAGATACTTCGTGTAACCAAGAGTTTTGTATCTTGGAAATGTAGTCGTACCCATGTTATGAGCAGTTTGCTACCAAAGGTCGACCAGACACGATGCTAATGTTACGGAAATAGGCAAGCGTAACCCCCCCCCTGAACTAAAGCGCTCTCAGGATGGCTCAACAGACAGCAGAGAATATATAGAAATGTTCGAGGGAAGTCTGTCTTCGTTCTTCGGACGCCGTTCAGGCACTATAGAAAACCATCAAACGTGTTCAGCGACCCATGGGAGACTGCTATGATATACATCCAAAGTTGCACCTAAAGCACCCAGTATTTTATACCCTATTATACACATATCATTCCTCTCCTGCTCATAACCTCGCCTCCTCAGCCTTCGTCTGCCCCTTCGGCCACTCCGCAATCTTCGATTTCCCGTTAAACTTGACAATGTTCGCCTTATACGGGTGTGCGTCGCCCTCGAAAGCCTTCAACCGCGCCAGCCTATCATCTCTCAATCTGTTCTTGGGCAACATGCCACTGACCGCTTTCCGCAACACTTCGGCGCCTCCCAGCTTGTCCATCAATCCATCCATGGTGACCGATTTCAGGCTTCCGGGCCGCGTGTTATGTCTGTAGTATAGCTTCTGCCATCGTTTCTTGCCGGTTGTATGAAGAGCGGCGCAGTTGGTTACAACGACATAGTCGCCGCAGTCGGTGGATGGGTCCCAGATGGGTTTATGTTTGCCCATGAGAAGGACGGCGATTCGGGATGCGAGACGCCCTAATGAGGGTGGTTTGAGTTCTTTAGAATCAGGGGACGGGAGAGGCCGGATTGTGGAGAGTGCGTGATGCGGCGTGCTGGCTGAGATGTGGTGCCATGTTCGGGAGTATGCAAGTTTTGTCTCGAGGCACTTTGTTAGTCGAGGATGGTGCAAGGAATTCGAGAGAGCTCACTAATCCATTGGTTTGAGACATCTTTTCCAGGTGGCCCTGAGGCCGATTGAATTATTAGCTGGGACAGGCGAGTTGCGGAGTTGGTGCTGCTGTCTTCTGTGGTCGTCGCGATGTTCTTTGAAGTCGTGAACTTTTGAACGACAATTCGGGTTAGCTTCTCGGCGTTTGGCAACATCAGCCGAGAGTGCTCCCGCGATTTCAAAGCACCTCCAGCCTAACGAGCCCCACGACGGCCATGATATTGCATCACGGAGGGGTTCCAGGTCTTCAAGACTTCATTCAAGTCACTTTGAGAGAGCCTTAAAGTTCTAGCACATACTTCTATACCCATTATCTAAGTTCTAACTCCCTCAAAGGTTTCAATATGGCGATCACGACGCCTTTCCAGGTAAGGATCATGCATTACCCTCGGCATTTGCGCTTGCACTGACTGACCTGCCTCAGACGCTGTTTGCGGTGCCGATGACCTGCGAGAGTTGTGTCAAGGACGTGTCTAGTTCCTTATACAAGCTCAACGGCATTCAAAAGGTCGAGGCAAATCTCAAAGATCAACTTGTCTCCGTTGAAGGAACAGGTTCGTCATACTCTTCTGGAACGCCACGATGGCATGGAGCAAGGTGCTGATGAAACACAGCGGCCCCTTCCGCAATAGTAGCTTCAATCCAAGCTACGGGAAGGGATGCCATTTTAAGAGGATCAGGAGGCTCAAATAGTATGTTCCAGGGATCTTCACGTCATACAGTCAAGTACTAATCGCATTGAAATAATAGACGCAGCAGTCTGCATTCTTGAGACACATTCCGAATCCGTGTCAGAAAAAGTGAGAGGTCTGGCTCGTATGGTTCAGGTTGCTCCAAATATAACACTTATTGACCTTACGATTCGTGGACTCGCGCCTGGAAACTACTTGGCCTCAGTACGGCAGACTGGAGACATATCGCGAGGTGTTGCTTCCATCGGTGGTATTTGGAGTGATCCCAAGGACAGTCCACTCAAGCCCAAAGGAGTCTTTGGAACTGTTCAAGTGGGCAACGATGGTACTGGAAGTGTGTTCCTGGACAAGCCAGTACAGATATGGGAAATAATAGGAAGAGGAATGGTTGTGTCAAAACAGATTGAAGGGGAGGCAAAGCCGGAGCAGAATGATGATAACACACTTGTTGGTGTGATTGCAAGGAGCGCAGGGGTTTGGGATAACGACAAGACCGTATGCTCATGCTCAGGGAAGACATTATGGGAGGAGAGAAAAGATGAGGTGAAGAAGGGCATGCTCTGATTATACATCAGACGATCTCAGTCACTCTGACGAGGATGTGGCTTACCGGATAGCCTGATGATAATGATGACATTCCGAAGAAGACGATGATGAGAATAAGGGTATTCAATTGTGAGGTGAACTTACAATGGTACTGTAGCTGTCAAATGTTCAGCTGTCTCTCATGCGTTTCTAACAACCCCGTTTCTAACAGACGTGTGTTAATTCAATCTGGGTGTTCTGCGGATGAATCCGCCAGAATTACCTGACCGCCCCCGCGACCCAGCAAGCCACAAGCATTGAATCAGATCATATCTAGATCGACCGGGTTCCAAACAACAGAGCAATGCAAGCCCGTGGCAAGCTCACTGAGGAGGAGACCCAGGCCGATAGCATTGAAGCTCCATGGAGATTTCTTGAGTGTTAAGGGTAATTAGAGACGAGGGCAGAAGCCCCTGTTATGATGATCAGACCGGTACTCCTACTCCGTAATGCAAGAAGCTGGGACGAGGCAGCTTAGGCCTCACAAGACCAGAGGTCTGTTTGAGGTTAGAACAATACCCCGGATGCTGAGATTCCAGACCTCCAAGCAGGACTTGTGCGGCCGAAGCTCAAACAGACTGAGGCGGAAGCGAGTTTCGTCCAGCCTCCATCCGCCGGTGAAGCTGCTCCCTGACACATGCCAAGATTCCTGCGCATCGTCAGAAAAGTGACCCGATAAGATAGATGCACCAGGGCAATTGAGCCCTGCCTGAACGTGGAGTTGGTATGCTCTAGCCTCTTGTTTTCCCGAGATGTGCCTTGTATGTACGATGGACGTTGCTGCTGCTGGGCCCCTTGAAGCTCACGCGATCTGATGTGGCATGGGCCAAGGGAAGGGGAGGGGTTAGCGAGGGGTCTCGAATTAGACTGACCTCCGTACAGACTTTACGCGGAAAGAATTATCATTATCATCATCATTATTATCATCATTATCGTCATGATTGTTCTTGCTTGGCCGCATCTTGTGGATAATAGGGTGAAGCCCATAGCGCCTCTTCACCACCATTATTCGATGTGATTTGACGAGTCTGCACTCTCTACGCGCCCTGGAACGGTTCCCGTGACAGAAGCGCTGGTCCCCCCGCCAGCCATCCAACCAATCGAGGACGAGAGGACGCTCATGGAACGCCCGTTGCTTGAAAGGCACCGCAGCATCGCTGCCCGTCGAGTCCCGCCAGGCCTCACATGTGGCACGCCGGGATTCTTGCTCCCAAGTTGCGGTCAATCTGCAGCAGGAGGCCTCGCAGCGGCCCATTCTGACTGTGTCTGGACCAGATTGCACTCCGTATATCCGTCTGTATGATGGCAGGATCATACCGTTTCTGCCGTACCATCGTGCCGTCGCATCTCGGGGGACACCTGCGAGGCATATACGACTATAGAACTTCCATCCTTCCAACCGATGTCTTCTTCGCATGCATGAAAGTGTCCACTATAGCTAGGGACAAGGCCCCCAGCTCCTCAAGCCCCATCGTGTGTTACGCGCTGAACTTTTGAACTCATCGTCTTCCACCCGCTCATTGCCCACTGCTAGCCAGTGCGTCGTACCTTACATTCTATCATCCCCCCCTCCTCCTGGGGTCTTTCTCTCAATTCTTTCCAAACTTTTGCATTCCTCTATGCTCTTGCTAATCATCACCGAAAACATCTTCTGCACCTCAAAATCCTTGGACGTACCCCGCTCCGGCCTTGATCGTCTAATCTCTTCTCAAGTGATACCGACAAACCAGCCTCCTTGCTTGAACATTTTTGCGATAGATACCCTTTGAAAACTTGGCTTTGGAAGAACAGGACATACTCAGCCTGAAGTAACGAACCACGGCCTCTACGAAGGATTTTGGACGACAGCTCCGGGACTATCTCGAGTTTCACACAGTTAACGGCTGGTCGCTCAGGAGGCGACCGGCGTTGATTGGCGAAGGAAGGAATAGAGAGGTTACGCATACGTCTTTGGCACAATGTCTTTGAAGCAGGTGAGTCTCGTGTACTGTGTGGAGGTTTGGGGAAGGAGGTTGCTTATCCCGGAAATAGGAAATCGAGACGTGGGTGGCAGCACTTGCCCACTATGATAATAACGAATTCGACGAGGCGTTAAAGGAGTTTGATAATATCTCAGATACGTCAAAAATTCTATTCAATTGTGGTGTTATTCATGCCACCTTGGGAGAGCATGAGAAGGCCGTCAGTACTCTTCATTCTTCCCAGATGTGGCCAAGATCTAACGACGTGTAGGTCGAATGCTATCAGCGAGCCATCCGGTTAGATCAATATCTGGCAGTAGCATACTTTCAACAAGGCGTCTCGAATTTCCTTATTGGCGACTTCGAGGAGGCACTAGCAAATTTCAACGATACCCTTCTGTACCTGAGAGGAAACAACATGATCGATTACGCCCAACTGGGGCTTATGTTTAAGCTTTATTCCTGCGAGGTCCTTTTCAACCGCGGTCTGTGTTATATATATCTTCAACAGAAGGAAGCTGGGATGCAAGATTTCTCATTCGCCGTCAAGGAGAAGGTCGTCGAGGATCACAATGTCATTGATGACGCAATTAGGGAGGAGGCTGAGGTAGAATTTGGAAGACAGTACATAAATTGCACTGGCTAATGCATCGCAGGGTTACACCGTTTTCTCTATTCCTGTTGGTGTCGTATATCGACCGAACCAGGCAAAAGTCAAGAACCTGAAGACGAAAGATTACCTTGGCAAGGCACGTTTGGTCGCGGCTTCGGACGCATCAAATGCTTTCACTGGTTTTGCAGGCGCCGAGCTCAAGAATGTGAGTTCTTTTGATACCACCCTAAAATGCGACGTGTTAACCATTTCAGGTCACAAAACTCGAGGTCAAGGATGATCGACCGGCGGAGAGCTTGTCTTTTGCAGCCACTAATCTTGTGAAGCCTGGTCTCCAGAGCAAACGACAGCAGTCAGAACCCCCGCTGAACCGCAACGTCTTTCCCCCAACTCCACCTCCTGAGTCCGAGAAATCAGGCGCTCCTACTATGTTGAGCCGGGGAGCTTCAGTCCGAAATGGTCCCAAACCAGTGCTACCCACGCTCGATATTGACAAAGCCCGACCTGTTGGACGTTATGAGATCCGGGAACAGAGAAGGTCACCCCAGAGTGCACAGGCTCGTATTGGGACTCAGCGAACAGCATCCGAGCCCAGAGGACCCCAAGGAAGACAGATGTTAATGAGAAGTGAGTCTCGCTCACGACCATCGCGCCGGAGACCTTCGGAAGTTGAGATAGATGACGAGTATCCGGGAGAGCTTTACGAGATGTACCACCAAAATCCACGAGGTAACAAGAGCAAAAGGGGTCAAGCTCAGTACATTGAAGAGGAAGAAGAGTACGCCAGCGATTCTGATGACGGCCCCTTCGACGAGGGCGAATTCGAAATGATCTCGAGGCGACCTCCCCCACGGACGCGTACAACCCCCACCTCTGCATCTACCTCCTCCCGCGGCCAGTCACGGCGGCCAGAGGTTCGTAGGATTCGTGTCAAGGTTCACGCTGAGGACGTCCGATATATTATGATCGGGTCAGCGATCGAATTTTCGGACCTTGTTGAGCGGATAAGAGATAAGTTTGAGATACGGAAACGTTTCAAGATTAAGGTTCGAGAAGATGATGAACCCAACGGCGACATGATTACCCTGGGAGACCAGGATGATTTGGAAATGGTTCTTATGAGTGTCAAAGCGAACGCAAGAAAAGAACGATTGGACATGGGCAAGATGGAAGTGAGTATCCTCAGGCGGTCCGTGGATCTGTGAGTTCTGCTAACACGATTTCCAGGTTTGGGTACACGAGGTTTGAACATCATTTACGACACCTAATGAACTTTTCTTACGGAATCTCTTGTTATTTCATCTGCATTACTCATATATACCATCGAGCGCTCTATGCATATTTATTAGAAGGGGGGATGGAGTCTTCTATTTCCTCCTGTATAATTACACACAACGTCTGCGACGACCATGTATGCGTCTCATGGGCTCTAACTAGCAGATGGCCCCGCATCTAGGAACAGTGTGCTGCAGCAAAAGTCATACGGTACTTAATAACATTATTCTATTTATGTGGTGTCTTGATGCATTTGAGTGAAGCAAAATTCCGTCAGAATCTCGTATATCACGTCACATCTACATGGGCATCCGTCTCATCTCCTCTAAACTCCAGTATTTCCTCATGTTCTCCGCTGCAAGCGTCTTCACCTCCTGGTCCAAATGTGTCCACAGCACCTCCCCCCAACTGTCCATCTTCTCCTTCAAGACCTTGAGTTCTAACTCCGTCTCTCCACTCCGACACTTATTCAGATAGTCCTCGAAGACATCCATACCCTTATGGATCTCGTGATGCTGCCGCAACAACTCCGCTGCATTCTTCCCCGCCTTGAACTCCGACATCTTCGTCGCTAGGACAGGGAAAATATGCTGTTCCTCAATCGCATGGTGCGTCGCCAGATGCGAGCAGAACTGGAGGCCCACTGATAGGAACTGCCTGAGCGACAGGTTCGCGGGGCGTTTATTGTTCACGCAGGCGTTATAGAGGAGGGTCCACGATTGGCGGAAATGATTATGCTATATCGAGAGACGCACGCAGCCAGAGTCAGCCTCACATCTCCAAGAAAAGAAACCCCAACAGAAGCGCCGCATTTGGCTGTGCGACCTACAAAGTACTCCATATGTTCCGCCATCGAGTTATAGACTCGGAAATCCGCGGCGCTTAGCTTGGGGAGCGCCTCCTCCGCTTTCTCCTTCTCGGCCTGCCGCCCAGCGTCCTTCCCCTGGGCCTCGCTCTCGGCGGGCTCTTGGTGGCTGACGTCTGTCATTATTGTGCGGGAATCCTGCTTCGCTGCCGCGGCGCAAGTGAAGGTCCTTTTGCAGACGGGATACTGGAGCGTATGGAGTGCTGGAGCTTGGCGCGCGAGAGCTAGGCTTCGAGGCGGGGTGCAACGCAGAGGAATCAGGAGGCACGCAAGGAAAGAAGACCGCATTGAGAAAAAAAAGAGAAATGAGAGCAGGCTACATGTTGAAAATGAACGAGTTGCTGCACTGGTGTCGCAGTTGGTGGGGGACTTTGCTTACTGAAATTCCCCCCGACATCAGTCATCGCGGAAGTCTGATCTCTGATTGGTGGAGTTGCAACGTCACCGATAGATATCGTTCGGTTAAGGATAGGAGGCATCGTGGACGACACCTTGGGACTTCACATGCGACTCAAGGCTTGTGTACCTCTTCCAGAAAAGGGTATTTTCTTTGGAAATACTGGTAATTCAAGTAGTCTTGATTACCGGTAATACCTATGCCAGGATCCATTTCGAAAACTGATGGGAGTTTGAGCGCCACACGTCCTCGTCTTGACTCTTGCTCTGCTCTAGCCCCCGCGTTACAAACCTCTATTTTTATCTTCTCGCCGCCAAGTCTTGCTTGAAAGTCGAGAGCTTCTGATGATAACAACCCAAGCGGCTTGTAAGTTGCTGACTAGTCGGCGGTCCAGGAGTCGGGCATTCTATCAAAGAAAGCCACCAATTTGGACTGTACGTATGTTCGGCTGGGGCCGCGTATGCCAATTCCCAGTTGATAAATCGAACCACATTGCTCTTGGCGTCAAGGAAGTCGATGCACGAGCCGGAACTGTCCCAAAATAATTTGAAGCGCTTGGATAAACATCGGTATTGAACATGCTTTCTGCTGGACATTGTCCCATTGCTGTACGGACTTTCGTTTCCAGGCGGTTCATTGGCCAGTATTAGAAGTTCCCTGCGATATATCTGGGGCGACAGTCCTTGGCTACATTTATAACGTCATTGTGGTGCGTTGACAGATGCGCGAGATGTGTATCTGCAGGAGCTCTGCAGTGTTCTGATCGGGTGTTGAAGCTGGGCAAGGGGAATCTTGGAGGTGTTGGGTCTGTTGGGGGGGGGGGGTCTGTGACATCCCGCTTGTTGTGGATACGCTTTCTCAGACTCAATTCTGCGTTTCCTTTTAGGGAAAAGGTCCGAGAGGAAGTCGCCGCAATGCGGTACATTACCGGGAAACTCGATGCCTGTGCCATTCATTCTCCATCACAGAATGATGCAAAAATACCTGGCTGACCTAGGCCTAGGCCCAGGTCCATTCATCCGTTCCTCAAAACATTCCTAGAATGTCACCGCAGAGCTCAATGCCTGGCTTAACGCGAGATGATCTCCTGACTGTCGTTCTCCCGGACTGGCTCTAACCAAAAGGCCGAATTACCCTCTTTGAAGTTTTGTGAGACGGACGTTGAAATAGCCTCCGATGGGAGCAAACAGCTCTTCGAGAGAGCAACCGCGATGCTTCACAATGGAATCGGCAATTGCTCGAAGCGTTCCTTACCAACTGACAGAGTTCCTCCCTCCAAGCATCAACCTCGGCTCTGTCCCAGGCGACGTCACACTTCGCCTGTGTATCCATTCCTAATTTCCAAATAGTTCTATTTGATGAGATACATGGCCGGTGTGACAGCTTCGGATGTTTAAGAATTGCGAGTAGAAACAGAGGATACAACAAGCAGTTTGTTCGCTGCGAGTGCTCTACACAGAAACACTGCAACTGCTCAGCATAAAACAGGCAAGAGAATGAAACGGTCTACCAAGCATTCTGCTCCTTCTTCGATCATGCATAATCTAGGGTACAAGTTAATCAGGTATCATGGGCATTGGGTCTCCTTCAAGTGGAGGAGTGGGCTTCCAGTTTTCTGTGAACTTGTAAAGACCGTCATTCTGCTCAATCAATAAGCGGTGCACCAAATCTTCCTGCCCAGGGATGCAAGTTTCTTCCCAGGGGTTAGTCACATTTTCGAACTGCCGCCATTCAGAAGAATCGGGTCATCAAGTACAGAAAGAGGGGTAACTTCTGGTGGACTTGAGGCGGCTTTGGATTTCCGATTGACTTTCGTTGAGACTGATCGTAGTCAGCTCAAAACGTTTGGAGCTAAGGTTATCGCATGGCCATTTAGTTCTTGTCCTATCACTGAAAAGCGTTTCCTTGTGCTCCTTCGTGTGCACTACTATCAGGAAGTTTTAGTGTCTTTTGACAAATTTATTTACCACTGTTGTGACTTCAATCACCCCTAGCTCCCTGCACACCTCATTACTTACACCTATTTCAGCTTCAGTTGGCGATCAATCTTCCCATGTGCCCCCAGTTCCATTTTCCTTCACGAGCATAGGTACTGACCGATCCGGCATTCTGTTCATGACTATTATTCAAGGAAACTTCACACCGTCAGTCACCAGAGCTTCAGCCCCCAGCTTGGATTTAACTAGTTTGCCCCCCTCGTCGTCTACGAGTTTTGGAACAAACACATTGGGAATTCTATCCAGGAGCGTCGTCATTTTAAACTTCAGACCTTCTACAAGTGGCGTATCTCGAACGTCTTCTCATAGTCCGGGTTGTACCCGATCTACTAGCCTACCCGGTAGAGCTTCAACTAAGCCTCCACAACTCACGCTCCCAGCCAAACATGCTCTCCGCGGCCACATTACACTACTGTCTCAACACCGCCCGTGTACCTTAAGCTTCTACTACAACCAATGATGCTACTTTCGCGGTTACTAGATCAATCACCACCTCACCACCCGGATTTTCAGTTGAGCACACAACACAACTGGGAAAGGCCATCGGCGAACAATTCTGCCAGTCGTTGTTGGTTGACCAAAATGCGGAAAACAAGCTCTGGCTCTATGGAATGCCCCTAGTTCACCAAATATCTCAATTCACATACTTGGGTTCCCTAATCTGCCTAGGGTTCACCTTCCATGCATTCTCTTTTGTTCAAGCTTCCCCCCCCTTTTTTTCTTTTTACGCCAAAAAAGTTACTGAGCCCGAGCCACAAATAGAACCAAGCAAAGGACGGTCCTCTAGAAAGACCTCATCTCCTAGCAAGGAACCATCCTCAAGTGCATCGGAGCTCTCCACACCGAGATGCTCGACTTTGACATCCTCGTCTTCTTCAACATCAAGTGCACCTACGCCACATTTACCTACTACCGGATCTCAACTAACCTCAAGGAGAGTGTTTCAGCTCGTGATGCATTTACATATCAGTTGCGGGCAGCATCTACAGACCGGGGTGCAGCTCTGGAGGCCAAAGTGAAAGCCGAGTGCCAGGTCATGATAGATCCCATTTACCAAAACATGGTTTTCGTCGTGAGCGATAGTGATTCGTGGGCCGCAACTTCGAATATTACCTTCTATCTTATTCCAACCTGGGGTCTGTGTAGAAAGCTATTATCCAAGCGGGAGGACCTGCAGATACACTGGGGTGCAAGATGTTGAAATCGGGTTGTACGTTGAGGTCATGTGGCTGTGGACATTTTGATCCGATGGCAGTTTGGACCATCCTCTAATGCTTCGGATGTACAGATCTTGATACTGTATATGGAAGGATTTGAAATCAATGATATCTTTAGATGGCACTTTTGGAGATTTCTCAGGCGTTGGCGGTTTATCTCTGGGGGGTTTGAAGAACGGAGCTGCTGAACGCTTAATTCTCATATCGATAATCGCAGGAAATGCAGATTGCAATTAGAGTGACAGATCCGGGTAAACGTTCTGCAGCCCCGAGCCTGACGTCTAATCCAACTACGTGGAGGCTTACGTGGAACGTGGTGAGGACGATGGGTTGCTGGTTCTCGGCTGCCAACAAGGTTGCTTACCTTAACTCCGGCTCGGTCAAATTGTGATCTGAGTAGCTGTACTCCGTAATTTTGATGGGAGGGCGGAATCGCTTGATTGGGAGTATGATGGACCGAGGGTATTTGCTTGGTTAGGGATTGGATGTGATATGTAGCGTCTGGAGGGGTAGAAGTGAGTGTGGAATGATAAGGGGTCGTGCGGGGCGTTGTCGAAAAAGGATCAACAATGACATGCATACAAACGGGGAATGTCAATTAAAGACCCAAGTAAACGAGGAAAGAGATCTCCAATGCCAGAAGAGGCAAAAGAAAAGCAAAACAAAGCAATCAATCACTCGATCTCACATTCCCGCAACACAGCAAAAGCAGCAGACGTTAGACTCGTAGTGCAAATTTTCTTTAATTCGTAAAAGCCACGGCAGGAAATATCATCATCGCGCGCGCCTGAGCAGTGCAGAACCAGTGCCCTCAGGGCTGATTGATTCTCGCTCCTCCCTCATCCCCCGCCCATTATCGCATTCTGTCAAAAACATATCCTCTCCGCGCCGTGTTGGATTGCTCGTCTCCCCAGGGTATCCAGCCAATCCATTAGCGCAAGCCGGGCGTGGGCATTTAGCAGCAGCAGTTAAGACACTCGAAGCAGGCGAGACCGGCGCAGCTATCGTCGTTCGTTAGCCGGGAGCCATTATTCGCAGAGGATAGGAGGACGGGGGAAAAAAGCCAAGAAAATAAAAATCAGGGTAAAAATAAGCATAAAGATGATGGATGAGAGGATCTACTTACACGCCACAGCAGACCTCTTCACCTTCTCCACCGCCACGCATGGAGACGGGCTCGGCAGTCATTTGCTCGACAGCGCGCTGGACAAGAAAATTAGCTGAGTTGACGGGTGCCTGCCAAGAAAAGGGGCACGTACAGGCTGCTCGGCGCTGACACGGCTTGGCTGCTGGGCCTGGACCTCCATCTGCTGGGTCTGGGGTTGGTTGACTTCCTGAGCAGGCATCTTGGACGTAAGGGTATTGATTATGAGGATTAAAAGTAAGCGAGAGAGAGAGTGAAGTTGATCGAGGAACTGAGCGAGCGGGTTTTTTGCTTTTCTTTTGTAGGTTTTGGGGTGCTGAGATGGGAGAGAGGGCGAGGGGAGGTCACAGTCTTTAAAGTGGATTTCTTATTGCTTTTCCTGTGCAGGGAAGCAGGGCCCTGGCTCAGATCAGCGGCATCAGCCCGGTCCTGACCCAGTCAGAGCTCGCGCTGACTCCCCGAGTTACAACCACAACTCCGTACGAGATGCACTCCGGACCATCGTGTCGACTTTGGATTTGGTTCTTCGAACGGTCTCGGTACGTTATGTGCCGCTTCATTGATACATACACCATGCGTTGACTCCCTTCCTCGCCTTCTTCTAGATACTCCTGAGTCCCTGAGTCCCTGAGTCCCTGCTGATAGAGACAATAGAGCGCTCCGTGTTATCGCTTCATTTCACTCAGCCAGGGCCCAGGGGACCTCGTTTCATGCCCGGCCATCTTATCTTTCGTCCACGTTCCCCAATTTACTCCGGAGCCCGTACCTGTGGTTGGCTGGCAGCGGCCTCCACAGGGCTCTCCTTCACTCAAACAGCCCAAACTTGACCCGGATGGGTCCAACCGCGAGTCGGCATTATTGGCTGTCTCAGGCCTTGTCTGGCCGCGCCACATTCTTCTTCGTGTCGTCCCAGTTTTCCAGCCACTGCACTGCACGAACCGGGCAACGGATCCTAGGGAAAGGGAAAGTGTCGGCGTGGCCTTCCGTGGCGCAGGGTTTCCAGCTGTGTACTGTGCGGTAAATACGACTTCGGTGTACCGAGTAGGTAGGTAGTGACGAAGCTATACGAAGCCAAACTCACAAGTGCGGAGAGAGCCACAGTATCTAGTCATTGGCTATCCCCAACTCACATGATCATTCAGCAAGGTCTGTCTCCTCGTGCTGTCTTAGAAAGAATATTCTGTTCAATTCCACCTGTCTCAATCTACCTAGCCCTTCTCCCAAATGCCACTTTCGGGAAGTCAAGAGGCAACTTCAACTTCGCAACCCTGCGTTGCGCCGCCGCCGCCTTCTCCAGCTTCAAGACCTTCCTCTGGGCTTCAGAGAGAGCTCCAACCTTTGCCCCAATTTCTCTAAAGTACTGCGCCATGTCCTTGGTCTCTAGCCTTAGATCCTCCTGCAAATCAAACATGTCCACCTCATAATTGTCCACCAAACAAGCCATCGCGCAGAGATGAGTAATGAGCAGATCGCTCTTGAACTTAGGTATAAACCCGCCATCTGCGAACTTCCGCTTCACGCCCTCAACAAGCACTTCGGGAATTCCGCCCATAGCTGTCTTCATGCTGTCTCTCTTTGGAAGAGCTCTCGCACCACCACGAGCCGGTTTGGCGATGTTTAAGAAGTCGATCAGAAGTAGCATATATCGAAGAATCTTGAGCTTCTCGATATTTGACCCCGCACTCTGTATTCGGTGGGCTACGTATCTCGAGTTGACTATGATTTCCTTCTTCGCCTTGATAGACTGTTCCCAGTCCATGACCGGAATGTGTTTCATCATCTCCACGCCAATGAGACTATCGATTGTGTAAACGTCCCTGACCTCTGTTGCCTCCAGGTTGGCGGTTGGTCGTGGTTTCGATGAGTCTGCTTGCTCCTGTAACTCGTCTTTTGTTGCCATGTCTGCCGTAGTATCGGCCATGGAAGCCATGACAGCAGCGGTCGTTGCATCAAATTTCTGGGACTTGCCATCGGCGCGCAATCTTTCAGACTTGCTGGGACCAATTGCATTCTCTGTGGTTGAAGCAAGAGCTTTCTGTGACTTCTTCGTACCGAATGCCAATCCGACGCCACTTCGAGGGTCGCCCGCGGTCTGAAGTGGAGCTGTTAGTACGATGACAATAACCATGTGTAGATCAAGCCTTACAGTAGGCTGGGCTCCTTTCTCTGGAACCTGAAATTGCCTCACAGTCCCCCGTACCTCCATCCTACGCGCCTCGATGATCTCCAGCTTCCCGGTTGCCGGGTCGTAGACGCCCACATAATGCTTCTGTAAGGAATCCTCTTCCCGTGCGGTGTAATTAAGTTTAGGGTGTGCGGAGGAATAAAGCAGGAGTTCTTCTGTTGCGATACTTCCGCTTTTCCCAGGTCGTTGAGGCGCATCCTCGCGCGGCTTCGTGTACGGCTGGAAGGGAATGGAGGTTGGAAGTGAGAAAGTGCCTGGCGCAACTGTATGAAGTTAGAATATGACCCAAGTTGGAAGCAACAAAAGGTGCCTATATGCTGAGCGAATCTGTACGTGGAGCGTGTTCGTACCTATGACGGGAGCCCATTTATCGCCATCTTGGAGAGAAACTTTGATCTTTCTATCTTCTTCAATTGCAACCTTTTTGCTGGGCTTCGAGGACCCATCAGTGCGCCTCTTGCGTTTCTTTCCTTTGTCAATTGTGTCTGCCATTTTGGATGGGACAGATTGTGAGGCAAAGTGGAAAATTCTGGGTTGTGAAGTTCTGCCTCAAGAAATGTTGTAGGTCGGCCAAACTTTTTTTTACGCCGACCTCGCCAAAGCACAAGGCTGGAGATTGAGCTCTCAACATGTATTTCGCGAAAATCCTTTACATCTTTTATTAGAATCCAAAGCATCGAGCATGTCTAGCAATTCAATTCTGAAGTTAGGTTCAAGCCAATCGCATATGCAACGCATTACCTCTGAGATTTTGGTCGTTTGTTGATGGGTTCAAGTTGCTTTCAATTCAGGTAGAGTAGCGGATCATGTCACAATAAAAGGTCATTATTTGAAGCATGAACTTCTTTTTTATTTAGCATTTAGCAATTGAAGTCGACGGTGTCTAGCATCTGAGGCAGCCTTCCTCCGAACGCTTCCGTTCATAAACCCTCGCGTGAACAATTCGACGATGCGTTGACCGATCTTGCTTCCTCCAATCATCCCTTCAAATGCCAAGTTCTATGCGTCATCAAGACCACTCTATCCTTGAACACCGGCCGCTATGGACGGAATGGTGGGGCTAATCCGTACTCGTGAACCGAATGCTGAAAAAGGCGTAGGCGTCGATGCGGGGGATGGCATAGACTCAGAAGCTATGTTGTCATGACGGTGTGATTTGGTAGGTAAGGTGACCGAGATCGAGTTGTTGCGAGTTGTTTATTTGCTAGGAGCTCAGTTAGCGAAAATGGTCAAAATTGATGCCAAAACAGCCAAAATTGAGGCCATTCAGCAATGACGAGCGGATGACACTTACGAGCGAGCCCGAGTCTTGCGGCGCTTTCTCTTGAGGCGTCTAACGCGCTTCTTACGCCATTTCGCGCGCATCTTGTCTTAACTGATGCTGTTTATAAGAAGATAAGTCAGCAAGAAGGTCATGGAATTGAATATAAGTCTGGTAGTGCTCCAAGTGACCCGGGGGATTGGGTACGCCAGAGACGAATGATTGTGAACAAACTGCGATTTGATTGATGCACCATCTGATAAAGCTGCAATCAAATCAAACTGCAAATTGGAAGGACTTACTTATCGAAGATGAGCGTTTGGATGAAGTTGTAGGAGAGAAGAGAGAGGACCGAGCTGGAGCTCAAATGATGTGTTGCAAACCCCGCTAACTCTTAGCGCACAGTAGGGTAGGGTTTCTCATGTGACCTGGAACCGAAGCGCGCCCTTCCCAATGAGAGCTAGGTGGGTACCTTACGTAAGATAAATACCTACCTAGGTAAGGGTGGAAGATAGTCACGTGGAGAAACTAGTCCTTAATTGGACTTAGTAGTAGCTAGATATACGGAGGTACAGCGGATAAGTTTTGTCACCGCCTTCTTCTGCCAGTTGCCTTCAAGTCAACAATGACTCTAGTTTAACGTCCATCTCGGACGATGGTTAAGGTAGTTTAATGTCAATTTCGGACACATGGTTCCGTTGCGGTATCTGATTGCCCTTTGTAGTAACGCGTCGTAGAGGAAGAGGTCCCGAAAGAGATGCACAGAATAGGCCGAGTCGTTGAAGAGAGTAGTGTACTTGTTTTTCACGTGACCTAGAGCCGAGGCGCTGCCTTGCCATTTTCCACTACGCCTTGCATACTACCCGCACATTAAAAATAACTTCCCTCCAATCAACCACCAGAACATCACAGCCATTTCGATCAATCAAGTTCAGCGGGGTGGCCAGTACCCCGTACCCATCATTGTTACTGGAGACACACCAGCTATACTATAGCGACTAATAGTTTCCGCCAAGTCTACTAACACGACCCCACTAATTGATACTTCCTTCCACGGCGTGGAGATGTCTGAGGAGACGCAGTTGCCAGAGGCCGAGAATGGCTTTGCTGATAGCATTGCCAATTTCGAGTTTGAATCCTCCGATGGCAAGAAGATAGGTAGGTGGGATCTTCTATCTCATTGTCTTGTCTCCTAACTAGGTCTCTACCAGACATTCCTCTCTACCTCGAACAGGAGCTTCTGATTGGCAGAGACGGCAACTGGTACGCTCTTTCCTTCTTCTTATGCCCATAGCTAATGGCAACCCAGCAATTGGGTTATCACGGATGATAGAGTTTCTAAGCAACATTTTCGCATCTACTCCATCGTGTACGAGAAAACTTGCGCTACTATTCCTCCATTGGTCTATTGTGAGGACTTGGAATCTCTCAATGGAACATATATCAATGATGTTATTGTCGGCAACATTTCCCGAGGAAGAACAAGGCGTCTCCTCTGTGATGGTGACTTGATAGAGATCAAACCATTCTGGAAATTCCGATTCCATCAAGAGATTCACGAACCAGTCGTTCGCGACGAAAGAGAATTGGATGATCTAGAGGTGTGAAAATCTTCCCATTTCCCACCCAACTGTCACTCACGCTTTTCAGCATTTCCACAGACGCTATGCCGTCACTGATAGAAAGCTTGGCTGCGGCAAATATGGCAAGGTGTATCTGGCAAGAGAGGTATCCACAGCGAAGCAGGTGGCATGCAAAATCATTGATTTCGATATGGCCATAGACAAAAAAAGGGCAATGCGTGAGGTCAACATTCTTGCCAAAATCACTCACGTAAGTTGCACCTCTTCTACGAATTCCAATCTTACCCTGTGTAGCCGAATATTATCAATCTTAGAAAAGCTTTCTGTTCACACGACGCGTTGTAAGTACTGCCTCCACTCATTGACTAGCAAAGGTTAACATGTCAAGATACATGTTCACAGACCTGGCGTCTGCAGGTGACTTATTCTCGTACATGCAATCTCACGGCGGACGTCTCGATGATTATCAATGTCGTGTTATCACTCGACAAGTCGCCCTCGCCGTCCAATTCTTGCATTCAAAAAACATTGCTCATCGTGACATAAAACCAGAAAACGTTCTTGTGAGCGACACACGTTTTGGAGGGCGGGCTATCTTGACAGATTTCGGCTTTGCCATCCAGGTAAACACTCGAACGGGCAGGATGATGTCCAGATTAGGTACTTATGGCTACATTGCTCCGTAAGTTCATGCCTATAATTCTATCTGGACCAGTTCGCTAATGTGCTGTAGGGAAGTAGATGCTGTTGAGGAAGCAAACCTAGGCTATAAGAAAGCCGCAGATTTGTGGTCACTTGGAGTCCTCACAGCGTGCCTGTTTACTGGCGAAGCCGTCATCCCGCGTGATGAGCCAGCTGAATTGAGCCAAGACGAGGTCAAAGACCGGGTTTCGGGGATGGTTCATCGCCGTACTAGACCACAGTGGTTGAAGATACCCAAACGAGCTCGGCGATTTATCCTCAGCCTTCTGGTCATTGATCCAGATTTGCGGATGACGGCCGATCAAGCTCTCGAGCACTCATGGTACTCCAAACCTCCGAGGGAAGCTGAAGCCTTGAAAGCAGCAGTGGAGAGGATAAACAAAGACTGGAAGCAACGCAAAATTAACGATGAGGTTACCGAAGCCCTTCCTGGTGTGGTGCTCAAGAAGCCGCCAGTGGTGAAAAGCCGGTATAAAGTTCTGGATGCTTCAGCATCCCCATACTTTAGCTTAGATCGCCACTTGCGCCCGACAATGCCATCGACGAGAAAGCGTATCCTGGAAGATCTCAACGAATCAGGCGCTCAATTTATAACCGTCAAAGACCCTGCCACTACAGGGAGGAACATTGCAACTCTGAAGGGTCGAGGAGCGAGCAACATTAAGGTAGTGGAAGGAAAGGATTTGTTTGGCATGTCCATTGAGACAAGAACCACGCCCCAGTCCGCTCCAGATCTTGAGGCGGTGGATCAGATGTCTGCCGCCCCAGTACCTCTGATGGGGAAAGAATTCGAATTCGGACCCATATCTACAAATCCCTATTTTAGAGTGCGGTGGATGCACGAGGTTCCAGTCAGGAAGCGCGCAAGAAAAGAATCAGATGGGAATGATAGAAGAATCCACGATATTGCCGCGAAGACGTTGCCGCGACTTAGTACGGCAAAGGCACTCAGGGATGCTGTAAACGAGATAAGGGAACTGGCGTAGATGGCGGCAGGCAGACATATGTACCTGCTATGTGATATAGGATGGCATGAGATTTGTTGCATCGGAAAGGATTGGCAGGCTGTCTATATACCCATTTGCTGTTTGCTGCAATAAACTCTATTTGACACTGCAAGGCTATTCTGACTTCTCTTATATATCCTGCAATCCATATCCAAATGCATGAAATAATCTCTCTAAAATAGTTTTGACAAAGGACATAATTGCAGGCAAGAAATCCTGTGCTGCTTGATACCTCCGAGACATCTCGTCTCATACCAAAGGACGACGATATTGTGCCCCTTCTTATCTCAAACATTCCCAAACACAATCCCTATGAACTATGGAGCTCTTTCACCTTCGAATTCGAGTATCACTTCTCCTACCCTCGAATCTTCCGATCTCTTCCTTAACCGCCTTCGAATTTCCACAACTATACATCAACTTCACTTCCTCAAGCTCTCCTTCAGCCACATCCTCAACTCCAACTACGCAATAAGATTGATGGACAAAATGGAGACCACACCTTCTATTGTTGCAGCAACAACAATCAGGACAATAGATCCGGACTCGAGTTCCAATGAAACAATCGAGACAATAGCCCCGGACTCGAGTATCAAAACCACAATAGCAGCAAGAACCTCAACGCCACCACGAGCGCTAACCATCTGGATACCACCCCGCCACTCCACATCTCCAATATCGATAGTCGAGAGCGTCTTCTCCTCTCGATCAAGCGTAACCAGTCCCCGAAGCCTCTCCACTTCCCCAGTCTCTCCCACCTACGACAATGAAACACCAGAACAAGACATAGCAAGCAACGAGACACCAACCAGAGATCCCTGTCTCCAATGCTCGATCTTAGGACTGCGCTGCTCCTTCTCCTCAAAGAACCCACGGACGAGGCGTCGGGAATTTACGCCGGGTTGTCGCCGCTGTGCTGGGAAAGGCGAGGAGTTTTGTGTTTGGCAGAAGCCAGGTAGCGAATATCGAGATGGTGGATCAAAGTACTGTGCTGAGGGGGTGGAGAGCGAGGATGTGCAGAGGAGGGTGGAGGAGCTGTTGGAGCCGAAGAGGGAGAGTATGAAGTGGTGTCTTCCAAAGATACCACTAAGGGCGAGGGCGAATTTGAAGCCTGTGCAGTTACTGTGGGCGGGAAAGTAGGGATCGAGTGGCACACCCTTTGATATTGAATTTTGGGAGAATGTCGGGGAGTTAGGTTGGGCTGATTTAGCAGCGGGAGTGAATTTACGAAGGAGTTGAGAGAAGAATCTGGGAATTAATGGGATCCTACAGGGAGTAATCACTCGACTTACTCGCAGAATTGAAAATATAGGGACTATCTTAGATACCAGGAAAGGACATACTGACACCCCTGCTATTACCCGGCGGTGTTGAGAGCCTCCCGAAGCCTAGGATTCAATTGTTAATAAGGTTTGAACAAGGTGTATAAGCGCAAGGAGTAGGTAAGGAGAGGATGATGTTACCCATGTCTAGTGACAGTAATTGCATCGGGTGAAAGGCTTGCAATTTTCTGAGCCAGTTCCACGCTCTCAGAGATGACGGATTCTGGGCTTTTTGAGATCTTATTGATCAGGTGGAAACCCAATGCCTAGATAATTCCAGAGTCAGTGACCGCCTGATCAGGCCAGAAAGGGGCCAGCACTCCCGTCCGGGGAGGTCCTCACCTCCTTGGCAGAGAGTCTGCGTCCCGTCATGGCGATCTCCGAACCGATCTGGAGCCCACAGTTACGGACAATCCGGGGGAGCCCGCCAGCTGCGGCGTAGAGTCCAACTGTTGCTTCTGGCAATCCGAAAGATGCCGTCGGCGAGGCTACCACCATATCACTGAACCCGTCAGTCATTGAGCAGCTATGCTATCTGTAGCCAGAAATCACCAATTCAAGCAAATCTCAAATCCACCCCCAAGAGCAAACCCATTGACGGCGGCAATGATAGGCTTCTTTCCGGTCCGTCGGCTTATTCCACAGAAGCCGGAGGGCGGATGCCTTGCGGCTGACATTGGAGGCGGTGATACCCTGAACTTTCGCTGCTCAATCAGGTCCTGCCCCGCACAAAAGGCCTTGGTCCCAGCGCCAGTAATGATTGCGACCCGGAGACTGGGTTCCTTATCGAACCAGGAAAATAGGGCTTCAGCTTCCCAATGAGCATAGGACGGAAGCGAATTCATAGCACCTTCGCGGTTGATGGTGGCCAGAAGCACATACCGAGCCGGGTAGCTCAGGATGAAGGATTCTGATGAAGGAGGTGTTGTTGTAAGGTCCTCAGCCATGGGGAGTGAGTGCTTGGTGGTTTTCGAAGGGTTGGAGCTGTTGTGGATGATGGAGGCAGGTTCTGTTATGTAGGTAAGTTCGTTCCAGACTCCCAGCAGATGTCAAATATATGTATGTATCTACCCCGCAAAGGGTAGATCATCATCGTATATGTACCGAGTATCTCAGGGGTACATCCGAAGTAGACCAGGTACCTAGGTAGTGGTTAAACCCCGCATCGCCGAGCATGGCTATTAGGTGTAAACATGTGCTCAAGGGGAAGCGAAAGAGAAGCTAGTCAGAATCCGGCTTTTGGGAGACCGGCAGTGTTGAGAGAGCAACACAACGAACGTCAGACAGGTATGATCAGTTGCTGTTCGAGGGGCCAAATATAAAGATTGGGCTTGACGCATTCGCGGCAAAGAAAAAACCCCAGTGGTTGCCTAGCAAGATCTAAGATCCTAGTTTCAGGTTTATGTGGTCCAAACCATCTTTTGTATATCCTGGATTCCAGCGGTCAGATTTGGAGCAAGATCTGCTTTCGATGAGGGAGACCACAAGTTTCGTTCAAATCGAACGATCTGTCATTCGGAAATTTGCTACATCGTGTACAACAGCATTCTTTCTAGGATCCTGTAAGAGGCCGATGTCCGAGTCGTACTGAACACGCAAACGCAACGTGACATACAGAGCTCAACTCGATCCTTGGTCCAATCTCGTGCAGAACTAAAACGGTACCAGGCATGGTAATATACGAAGAGATACCATCTGTCAACAAGTGAGGCGGTCGTGCACGTAATTCTCAGTTAGGGGATACAGAATCAATACACTGTCTCTCAGTGAAACAAACCGGAAGATATCCGGGGCTTCTGCGCAGCACTCCCTGACAAATAGAAGCCCGACGCCTAATTTTCATGCAGCAGTACAACCTCAAAGATTGCCAACCAGAACCACATTAGAAGCTTGCAGCTATTCCAAGGTACCTAAGTAGGTATTCCACATGTTGTGCCTCGTCAGTTCTCACACTTCGTGTGTGAGGTATCAAAGAATGTGGCGTGCTGCAAGCCCTACAAGGAACAATCATAGCCCACAAGTATACTGGGACACTGAAATTCTGGCCTGTGGTCCTGGATGCAAAAGTCCTCGTTGCCCAGGGCGGTGCCACCAGGCGCGCCTTAACAGCTGCAGTGCTATGTTACTCACCTTGCTCTCGAAATAGCTATTGTTATTATGATAACACCATGGTCATGAGTATGGTCATGGTCACAGTTACCCCACACCTCATTGATCAGTGAAGTTACAATATCCTTGAAGATCTCAATCTTAAGGTTCAGTGATAGGGATTGTAATGATATACTTTGTACTCAAATCCAAACACAAAGAGAATGTTCCCCGCAGCAATGGGGGAGATGCTGATGGATGACGCGTGCTCTTTGGTTTCATGTTCAATCCAGGTCTACCTGGTACAAAACGCCACGAGGGCAGCAGCATCCGCAGTGAACCAGCATCATGAAGCCTTCTCGAACACTTCAATCCTCCCTATTCATCTGTCGTCGTTCTAAAGCTGCGCCTCCTATCTTTAGTATCTCAGAAATTTAAGAAAACTTTCTTGGTAACCTGTGGCTTTGAATTCAAGGACTACCTAGGTAGTGACATACGAGAGTGCTGCTTGCCCCCGAACCCCCTTTCTCGCTTTTCCTTTTTACCCTTCCGAGGGCCTCAAGAAGTCCCCCACCAGTCTTGTACGCCAGGATACAAGGCACCATGGTTATGCTACGACCCACCTGGTCCTATTCTTCCCCGGTTCTGGAATAATTCCTTTTGCATTTTCAGATGAACACCTGCTGGGTTGTAACTGACAGGCGGCCAGCAGGATGGGCTGACTGGACACCACGCGAGACTTCGACACGAGCGCATTGCACGCCACAATTTCTGTTCATTGTCAAATTAGTATTCTGAATACCTTTTTTTGGTTTTACTACCTCCCCTCAATAATGTCCTGCGTTTCCGTTTCAGAAGCTCGTCTTAGGTGATAACGTTACGCATTCATGGGAAAAGCAAATATCATGTATAAGTATACTGAGACCTTGCCCGTTCTTTTCATCTTCCTTGTCTGCGAAATACATAAATCTGACCTTTACTCTCATTGCCTGTTATCAATTGCCATTGCGGACCTCGACAGGTTTCCAGGAGCGGCATACTTCAGCATCCATCCAAGCCCATAAGTCATTGTTCACTCTTATCAAATCATTCATTCCCCATCATTTGCCTCTTTCTCGGAAAATCCTTGTCGTATATTCTTGAATAATATTTTCCACGATACAACGCTTATTGCACCAGCGTGCCAGCACCTACTCATTCACGGCCCGGACTTATCCATCATGCCAGCAAACTCAAATGCCTCCTCGACTGAGGCTCGGAATGGGTCTGCGTATAGGTAGTTATAGCCATACCTTGTCCAGGTTCATCTAACTAGTGTAATCCTTAGTCAGAGTGCTCATGAGCCCGACTTTGAATCAAATCTACCATATCCTGGTGCATCCACTACCCAAGCTCGTTGCCCTGGTAGGACCCCGTACCCGGGTTCTGCCACCTTGAATCAAAATCCTGTCGACAGGACTCGCTTAGGGGCTCGCGGCTACCAGTATATGAATGGGAATCATACAAATGGAATTCAACCCAAGGCAACGTCTCCAGATGAGACTAACCAGGTGCCCGAACGTCACGCCGAATCACATGCCATGAATCAGATACATAATAACTATGCCCTGGACATAACTTATGGGCATGAGCTGGTACCTGAAGACGGACAACTTGGGACTGGGACTGCTAATCATGGTATTGAAAGCCGGCCTTACCAGCACGGGGGTGATGCTACCAGCCAGGCTTCTGAACAAGGCTATCACGTCCAACATAATGGCCAAATGATAAATCAGGAATACCCTCCAGCAACCAGAAGATGGTCCGCTGAGTACTCACCCGAAGAGAGACTGCGCCTTGGACTCCCTCGATGGGAGAGTGAGCAGCATCGACTTGCCTATGAGCGAGGCTCACAGTCATGAATGAGTCCGTTGATTAGGTCTCACAAAAGATAGATGGTTTTGGCGGCTATGCCAAACACGCTGCAAAGAACTCACCGACAAGATATTTGGATAGGTGGATTTGTCACATGTATAATAGGCTGTTTGATTATATTTCATGTGCGCTTGTGATGCATGTTCTCGTCGCCTGTCATCTATAGGTTACTTCTAGGTTACTTTGTTCTGCCGATGTTCCCAAAACACCTCCTTGAATGTCTTCTGCCCCCATACTGCAATGCGGAGTCCAACTATGGTCGTGACTTAACACCTTCAACCTCCTTCGCTACTCTAACCTCAACTTCGCCATTTTCCATGCCGAAATAAGCTGCAATGGGCTTCTGGCCACCGCCTTCCTCGCCCGCGTTGGCAACCTGGATGCCATTTCTCCCGTAGAAAAGGCCGACTTCCAGAACTCCTACTATTCTCTTTAGTCTTCTGCCTAATTGGTGCACCTCCCAGACACCACCCTCTCCATCGCCTTTCACGCCATCTTTGATATCAGCAGATATCAGTAGTGGACGAAATGGAGCATCCATGATCCACATGCCGTTATCTGTAACGACTGGCCCTGCCTTGGCACTACCCCCTTGACGAATTTTGGGATCTGGTGAGCCAAGAGTGATCAAGATTCGCTTGATAGTTGGTGCTGCCAAGGGCGCGATTTCGATTGGAATGGTTTGCCACGATGTAAGAAGACGCGGTTGAAGCTTGCGATAATCTATACGTCTTAAGCCCGTGACTCATACTCTCACTGGCCAAAGTTCCTTACCCGCAACGCATATAAATTTCTTTGCCGATGTTGCTACCAGCTTCTCTTGGAAGAGACATGCTCCACCCCCCTTTATGCAATTCAGATCCTCGTCGATCTCATCGGCACCATCGAATGCGACATCCAGACTTTGGCGCTTTCCTTTTAGTCCTAAATCCTGTTGCCCAGTGGCAACGTCAAGAGCATCCTCCGCGCCCATCTTCGTGGGGATTTCTTCAACTGGGGGTAAAGCATCAATGCTCCCCAATGGAAGACCTGCTTCAATGATCAGTTGCTTCGATTGATCCCCGGTGGGTATGAAGGCCATTTTGGATGTGACCTCGCGGCCCTTGGCTACAATTGCCTCAACTACATAGACAACAGTGCTGCCAGAGCCAATGCCAATATATTTGTATGATGTATCAAAATGGTCCTCTACCGCTTTATATGCCGCCCTGCGTTTCGAAGCTTCGATTGGAGACAGATTCCGGTGTGCGGGCGCCGCATTGACAGCGGCGTTTGAGGAGGCCATTGGACGAGGATGATTGCCAAGGGCTCCGTCTTTTGTGAGAGAGGTAACAGCGCGGCTCTGTTGGGAAACAAGCCCTTGAGGATGGTGCTGAGCCGGCTGAGATGGCTTGAGTGGTTCGCAGAAGAAGGATGCTTTCAGGCCAAGGGAAAATGCGGCAGGACTGCAATGCTTTGTGGCAGTGGTACGCAATAGTGCTTGAGGAATTCTGTGGGACATATAAAGAGAAAGCCGAGGAAAACGGAAAGAGGAACTCGAATCACATTTCGACTCATCATGATATTCCTTGGTGGGGTCACTCTTTTTGTGTCTGCTTACTAAGGTTCAGCCTCTTTACCCTGACGCTAAGATAACAACTCTGATAAGGCGCAACCCTCCTGCTGCATCTCACCTCACCTTACACAGCCAGAATCATCCTCCTCCGTTTGCCCTTTTCTTACAACACGAGCGAGCTTTGCTCTCTCTCTGTTTACTCAACCCTTTCAGTCTTCTCAGAGGGATGCAAACTCCCTAAACGTCAAAATGACTGAAGTAGTCACCGACCAGACACCCCCTCTCCTCAATGGGCCTACCGACAAGGAAAAGAAATACGACCGTCAGCTGCGGCTATGGGCTGCAAATGGACAGCAAGCTCTTGAAGATGCGCATATTCTCCTGCTAAATTCTGGATCTGGCACGGTCGGCGTTGAGACCCTGAAGAACCTCGTTCTGCCAGGTATGGTCAAAGTCAGCGAAATCTGCATGTCGGAACTGACTATCCAGGTATTGGAAAGTTTACTATCGCTGACAGCTCCGTCGTCACTGAAGCTGACCTGGGAGTCAACTTCTTCCTGGACGAAGAGAGCTTGGGTCAATCAAGAGCAGAATGCTGTGTGAGGCTTTTACAAGAGCTGAATCCTGATGTCAAGGGCGATTGGTTTCCAAAGCAGAAGGCATGGTCCCAGAATCACTGCATAGGAGCAAAAGCTTATACCATATGGTGCCTTGCAGGGCGAAGAACTAGAGAATCTTCTCTCCGTCGATCAAAAATACACCCTCATTATGTACTCGCTCCCGATTGACCCTCGAAGTCTTGCTCTTGTGCAGGAATATAGCCGGCAGCAGAAGATCCCCTTGGTTGCACTTCATTCTGCTGGCTTCTACTCCTACTTCCGAATAATCCTACCTGGTAGTTTTCCCATTGTTGATACACACCCGGATTCGACAGCTACAACCGATCTCAGGCTTCTCAACCCATGGCCTGAGCTATCAGACTTTGCTGCAAAGCTTACGGACAACATTGAAAACCTCAGTGCTCTTGAGCACGGACACATCCCATATGTTGTATTGCTTCTGTACTATCTAAAGAGGTGGAAAGAGTCCCATGGGAATTATCCAACCACATACCAGGATAAGAAGGCATTTAGAGAGTTTGTTTCTGCTGGGGCCCGGACCGACAACCCCGAAGGTGGCGAAGAGAACTTCGATGAGGCTGTTGCTGCGGTATTGAAGACAGTAACTGTACCCAGCATACCATCTTCCGTGAAGGCCGTATTTGACCACAAACCTGACGATGTAAGCACTTGTTACTACTTCTTGATAGATGCGCTACTTACCCGTGTCGTAAAATCTTAGGCAGAATCAAGTTCCAGCTTCTGGATTATAGCGGATGCTGTTAAACGCTTCTACGAAAAACATAATGAACTTCCTTTACCTGGTTCGGTCCCGGACATGAAGGCCCAATCAAGTGTCTATGTGCAACTTCAGAATATTTATAAGGCAAAAGCCCGCCAAGACGTTGCAGAAGTCCTTGAGACCGTCCGATCCCATCCTCATGGCAATGAGATAGACATAGGAGAAGTGGAGACGTTCTGTAAAAATGCTGCTTTTATCAAGCTCATTCATGGTGCAGATGCATCTCCAGTCAGCATACAAACAATTGCAGGTAAGTTGCTGAGACTTGGCTTTATTGACATTTACTAACACAAGCAAAAGAAAATGAGTTCCAGAGCGATGAGAATGCCCCCTTAACTATGATGCCTTTGTCACTCCTCCCAATATATCTGGCCTTGAACGCGACCTCTCACGTGCCTTCCGCCAGTGCGTCCGATATTCTTGCCATAATCAGCAAGGACATCCCTGATGCCGCATCAAACCCACGCATCGTCAAAGTTGCTGAAGAAGTAGCGCGTGCAAATGGCGGAGAACTGCATAATATCTCGGCACTCACCGGCGGCATGGCTTCTCAAGAAGTGATCAAGATTATTACCAAGCAATATATCCCGATCGACAACACTTGCATCTTCGATGGCATCACTAGCCGGACACAGGTTCTTCGAATATGATGTCAATATTACGAGAATGACAATTAAAGGGTACGGATCATAGGATGATAAAATGTTCTGCATTGGCGGCGTTGGGCTGGATTTTCATAGCATGATCGATTGCCTCTGCTTTGCAACTTATGGCGCAGACCCTCTATACGAAACTTAGAAGACAAGACTCATCCTGGTTGTCTGGGCAAGTAGATCTTGTTCCCATCCCACTAAGACAATATAATATGAGAACAACCAGCAGACACACCAGTCCTATCTATTTGCGTACTCTTTACTTGCAGACAACAAAGTACCTTTCGCGAGTAGATGAAGTATTGAGAAGGGTATCCCTCCTTTTCACAACAGAAATCACATGAATATACATACCACCTCACATCATACCGCATGTCGTCCATCGTCTTGCCTGTATTCTCAAATCTCACACTTACAACAAAAGGTTGCTAGAAACCCCACCGCAACTACTCCCGCACCGTGTAAAGAGCAGCGCTTATACCGCTTTTCCTTTCCTTTCCTCACTATAATTCATCTCAACGACGCAATGCCTCTTGCAAGATACCTGCAAGTTCAACTCCCGCTTTTGCCAACCGGAACGGCTCGAAAGCCCATTTCAAAGACCAGGTGTCTCAAAAATCCCAGTGCCAATCTCCAATCCCCAAGCTCCATATCTCCCCGACGTCAACAACTACTTAAATGCCCCATATTTACCCAGTGACGCTGCAGTAGAAGAGTGAGGAGTTTTGAGTAGTGGAAAGGGAGCAGCAGCCTTTGGCTGATCTCGCCACGAAGATGAAAAGTAAGAAGGTGTTCAAGACTGTATTATAGATTATACCTGGGGGTATTTAATGTGATCCCAGATCATCCAAAGGTATTCCTAATCATAAAATTCCATGCCTTTAACCGCTCAATCCTAAATCTTAAAGAAACCCAATAACACTATTGGAATCCGAGAATGTTATGCTTAAAACCTAAAGACCGCATTATTGATATACCATATAACTCCCACCATAGGACATACCCACTGTGTCCTCAAACTCCATATTCGGCATCCCGTCAAAAGGCATGTCCAACCCATCTGGTAGGTTGCCCCATAGCATCCCGTCAAAGTCCCAGATACTTTGATAGTCGAGTAATACCATCCCATCTTCCCCGACCGATCCCACATGTTGCATTTCCGGGGGTTCCATTGGCAACAGATGCCTATTTTCACCATTAAGGCTACCCATAACACTTCCGTCATTCATACTCTCCATGCCATTAGTTCCGTCAATGCCGCTCAGCATAACGGAGCCCAACTTGGGACTCGTTTGTTGTGTCAGTGGTTGCTTACTCGCCTCATACATCTTGCTTACAACCTCTCTACTCCGCCTCGCAGCCAACGACCAATCAGCCATACCTTCGAATGCCTCCAGCACAGTCTCGATCTGCGATCGACATTCCCGAATTCGTTGGGTGTTCCACGGTTCCCAAAAAATGCTAACAAGAGGTATCATCGACGCTTGGTACAGAAACCAAACCCCGTTCCAGCCCAGCATCTGATTCGGCGTCCATTCGCGCGCGATATCCTCAATGGTCTGCTTGGCTATTGCTCGACATTTGCTAACTGCCGCCAGGTCTTCTCGCGTCGGGGCTCCTTGATTCCCGCGATATGCTAGATTCAGGAGGACAGGTCGGTGCAGGACAATGCGTAGGTTCTGACAGCGCCATTTCATGACGCAGCGGGCCGTGTAGATGGATTCTGGACAAGGCTCTGTGGATCGAAGAATCCAAGGGAGGTTGTCCTGCCATGCAACGAGTTGTCCATCTAGGTTGTCACGGTCTTCGGTGCGGAGCAGAGGTGACTGCGCGAGGAGGTCCTGGATTTGTGTGGCTATTTTGCAAAACTTGATATTTTCAATTAATGGAATGATTCCAGTATGTTGACCGATCACGTTCTATGAAGTTTAGTCAAAGCAAGTGAAATAACATCTTCAAGACACGCACCGGATCATGGGTTCCACTAGGTGAACGAATAGTGATAGCCGGTCCCCATCTTCCCATTGAAGGTCGCCCTAAGGTAGTTGATGCCCAAGTATCAAGACAGAACAAGCTCCACCAGGTTCTCCTCCGCTGCTCAACGACTAGCTGGTTTCCGCCGTTCTTGTCAGACACGCTTTCTCTATGCAGGCCCATTGCACAGGCCATCCGTAAAGCAGCCCCGGAGATAGCATTTGCCATATTAGGACGATTGATATAGTGAAGATAATACCCACCCATTAGCGTCAAAGCTTGCAAGGTCTCAAGGCGACCGCTTCCAAAGTTATCAATCCCGAGATGGTCTTTAGCTCGATTGTAGAAACCGAGGTGGTTGTGGTCATCCGATTTATTTGCTACAATACTACCCATTGCAAATACCATGTTGAGCAGCGCTAGCCATGGCGCATCCTGCCGTCGTCCACTCAAATAATCTGCCCTGAAAGATGGTTCGTCCAGCATAGGCACCAAGATCTGAACCCGGTTGAAGTAGGCATCTATAAGAGTCTGTCCCTCTGAAGACCATGCAATTGCTAGTAGGGTCTTTACGGATCCTCCAGGCCGTGGCGTTGGATTATTGTTTCCGACATTAAACTGCTTGCTACTCGCAGTATTGGGAGGTGCAAGAAACGTGCGTAATGTCGGCGCAATCTTAAGCATGACAAGGAATGCGGCTTTGATTGAGGTCGCTCCTAGATAGGATGACTGTCGGTCTACTGACAATGACAGCGCATTAACATCATCAGCCTCCGCAGGGATTGGCTCTCGATTCCGCCGCTCCTCATCCCATTCTGTGTCTTGGCTCGGTATCTGCTCGAGATTCGCCAGGCCTCGATCGTCATCAGATATAGACGCAATGGGAGAGTGCAATTCTTGCGAGACAGGCGAGGTATCAAAGCTCGCTGGGGAGGTCTGTGAAGGGGCAACTTCAGAAGCTGAGCGGTCGAGGATAGAGATGAGTTCGTATCGGGATAGGGGGAGCAATGACTGAGTGTCTCGATTGGGGTACAATCGCTTCAGGATTGTGCGACATTCCTCTAAAGATTGAGAGAGAGCATCCAGAGTTCTAAGGCTGTACGTTAGAGTGCTATAAATCCAGATCCGGACCGAAAGAATTTAAAGCCCATACTTCCTCGAGGGGATGACCCTTTCCCGGTGTTTATCATAATAGCATAGCTTAGGAGATCGGCAGCCTAGACATTGTCCACAGGGTTGTCGACCATCACATCTAATTTTCCGACGTTTGCATTCCGCGCATGCGTGAGGAGTCGTAATTCTCTTAGACGGCCCGTGTTTGGAGGCCCCTCGCGACTCTTCAAATGTGTGGCGCGGCGCAAGACCTCCAGCCTGGACTAAGAGGGGAGGGAAGAAAAACCTGTCAGCAATAATACGGTACAAGACCCACGGTAAAATGCAAGATTGTATGGACCTTACAGGTATGGAACATCTTCGATGAGTCCACAGAGGGGCGCATGAAGGGAGCCTCGGGGGCCCCGCTGCCTTCGAATGCGCCGCGTGTAGAACTGTAGAGACCGGTTGTGTATTTCAGAGGGCGCGGAGGCAAAAGAGTATGGAAACGTCAAATGTTGGTGTTGGTGGTTGTGGTGTTGTTGATTTCGACATCGGTATTTGGAGTTGCAGCGCTCCCCTGAGGCGATGGCGGGGCTCACGAGGCTTGATATCGATATATTATGCGCCAATTGGTATTTGCAGGACGATCTACCTACCTACCTACCTCACACATCACAGGATTTATACTATATCGTGACGATGTTAGACGATGTTACTGCGTATCTTGTGTATATGTCGCTCTGATTATCTATTTCCAATTTCCCACCCAAGTCTTCTCCATCTTCCCCTCCACAAGTTGCAGGGTTCCCGCTTAAATACCCAGATTAGGCAAGGTTCCCCGGACGGTTCGCTCCATTTATCCGAGGAGCTTCTGTGGGGTGTATTTAACGTATCTACTTTACCTAAAGAAGTATAACATTTGATCTGCGCTAACCTATCCAGGATATATCTGGTTGTATCTTGCCTTGGTTTCCTCTGAATAGACTTCACCTCAATTCAAAGGAAGCCTTGAGAGTACATCCACAATCCAGCACAGCACAACAAGCCTCAACCATTACAATGGAGCACACATTGCGATGCAATTCATTGAAGTGCCGCAAAGAGCTCAATGACCATGCCGTCGTCACAACCTGCAGGTATTCTGTTCCGCCGACTTCTCCTCTCCAGGCTCTCCCGTCACCTCATCGCTTTAGCTAAATGGCCTGTAGTCACGTCTTCTGCATTGATTGCTCCAACAGTTGCCAACTTTCCGGTCAGCGTGAGGGCCTGCGACCCATCTGCCCTGCCTGCGACATGCACCTCACGAATCCAGATGATGTCGTCGTCACAAACCTCAATCCTACTGAAGATTACAAGACGAGTGTATTAAGCGGCCTGAGTCCGAATGTTATAATGGAGTGTGCGGGAAGGGCATTGGGCTTTTGGGCATATCAGACCACGCAAGAGATGTCAGCTGGGCCCGCCTTGACTTGAGGAATGCTTTACTGACCACTTTACAGTGTTTATCATGAGTACCTTGCCAAGAACCTGACCGAAAAATACGCAACTTTGAACACCCAGCTAGATAAAATCATTCATGATGCCAATGGTGAGATTTCCAATTTGCGAAATAAGATGTCAAGTAGGTCGTATCGTGAAATTGGTAAATACAAAACTGACGGTTGGCATAGACATGCAAATCGACCAAGATAATCTCAGACGAAAGAATGACGAGCTCATACAAGCTTTCCGAGAGAAGAGCAGAAAGCAATTGCAGACACAAGAACTATATGATAAGTTGAAACGACGGGCCATGCTTGGCCAAGTACAGAATGCTGCCTCTGATGCTGTAGACCATACCATCCAAGCGTCGGTCACTGCCAATCGACTCATAGATAGACTCAGTGACCAAAACCAGCAGCCATCTCAGCCTCCTCTCTATCAAGCTGCTGGTGTGCAGCATTCCAATGCAAGTCCCGTTGGCAGGATAAATACGGGCCATTCCAGGAACGACGATGGTACTTGGGGTAGATTCCGCAGCCAGGAAAGTGTACAACGTACGTATGATGGAAAAGCGACCGTTTTGGTTGCAGCTAACTGAAGCATTTAGAAAACCAATCTATCCAAACGCCTTCGACCCATCGACAGCGACTAGCATTAGGAAATGTCCCCACACCACGTATCGGCCTGGCCCAACTTCAACCAAACGGCATTTCAGGAACTCCGATGCCTCATAGAAGCCCTGTTGGTCGGCCACCACTTTCGAACCTCAACGTCAACAATCCTGCAGGGTCGGGTTTTGCTGGCTACGGTATGAGTGCTGGACTAAAAGTCAGTAACCCGGCAGGGACAGCCGCGAACGGATATGCAAAGCCTGTTATTAGATCGAGAGGTCTCCCCCCACAAGGATGAATCATTCCAAATGCTAATTGCTGACATCTTCTCAGTTGCACAGCGGCCAGGGTCTGGGTTTCCAGCCAACCCCGCATTGGGACCCTCTTCTACAGGCAACATGTTCTCGAATAGGGATGGCTACTATTGATTCGCAGCCTTTATCCACTGGTCTTGCTTGCTATACACACTTTGCTATAATGAACTAACTCAAAATCAGACATCACTAATATCTAGAGTTTTTGTTGATGGAGTGATTCAACAAGGGATATGGTTCCCGGAATTGTTGTCTCTTTGTTCTGTACTTTGCTATAAAGGGAAATCTCCGCAAATAATGGTATTGTTTGGAACAAAATTATAGCATCGCTTGCCCTTCTTTATCATCAAAGAATTCTAGGATGAACAATATTTAGCGACTCGAAATGCACCATCCCCGATCCCCATAAATACTTTCCCGTTGGTTAAACGGTAGATACTCTCCCATACTCGCTTTTATCTCTTCCGCTTTACGTCGCTCCATTATTATCTTCATCTCCATTCAAAATGGCCTTCACGATGTCAGGTGCTAGGAACCAACTTAGCGGTGTAGATCACCCAGCTCCACAGCCTCCACTGGGGAACCCAAAGACTATAAGGCGCATTCAAGGGTCCAACTCGCTGTCAGTCACAGTGTCTAGGTCCAAAGATGTGGCGATCTCGCAGGCGAGATCCAAACTTCCACCCATCCAGATGAATCACCAATATCCTGTTCTCGAATCTGGAGCTCTGCCGCCGAAGTTAGGCAAGCAACAGACCCCAGAAATTCGAGCAAGCCAAAGAAAGAAACCCAGGGAGGTACGTCATCTATCATGGAACATATTTGCTTGGAGTTGTTTAAGAGGCAAGGCGACGTCGAGAAGCACCTCGAAGGGCTTGGTCATTTCTGAGCCTTCAAATCCGGTTCACTTGACCCCTAATCACGGGAACGGTTCGCCAAAAGCGCTTGAACGACTGCCCCATCTCTCCCAAGAGACTGATCGACAAAGCACGTTTTTGAAAAATCGCGATGGAGAGGACCCCGCAATTCGGGATGCACCACTTCAACCCAGGAGCCATCCTCCCGGTTTAGAGGTCATCCTGACACCTGATTCAGAGCTCACTGAACCACACTTTAACTCCAACCAGCCCCCTACTCCTCCGCCACTGGCTCCCGATATCAGAAACTCGAGATCAAGAAATCTCACAGTAAGTGATAGCTGGCATAACGCATACATTATCGAACACAAAAAGGTCTGCAGGCTTGAAAGAAGGCTAACCGACCTTCAACGGGAAGGGGAAAGAGCTGATCATATCGAGAATAAAGACGAGACAGAAACTGTAGTTCGGCTCCAGAACGCAGAGGAAAAGTTGAAAATGCAAGAGCTGAAGTTTAAGGAGGCAATTGAGGCTTTGCAATCAGCTTGTCGGGAAAAGAGTGATGAAGTTATCGCTTATAGGGCTGAAGCTAGTCAGCAGCGAAAGTATGCAGATCATTGGAGATTGCTATATGAGAATCAAGTAACAAAAATTGATTCAATTCAAAAGCAGCTGCAGCAACAAAATCACGAGCATCCGCTGGCGGATCAAGTTTCAGATGCGAGGCCACTGAATAGAGAGCACCCCTTAGAAGAGACTCCCAGCAGTCCAGAGAGCGCACAATGTGCACGCGTTGACAGTCGGGAATTAACAGTTCTATCAGGTGCTCCGATGGAACTTGACGAGATAAGCATACCATCAACTTCGGCAAGAGAAGTCCCAAGACTCACCACCCCTAGTGTGGTCTGCGAGCTTTCCGCCTCCTCGCCGCATGACATCCTACAGTCCAACGGCCCTGTATCACAAAATGACGAAGAGGCCCCAGTCGCCCAGGAAGTGCCAGTCATCCCAGACGAGGAAAATATCAACCCGGCCTCAGCGGTGGTAGAAGGGATGACAGATTCCGAGCAAGAGATCCATGAAATCCCATACGAGCTCCCAGAACTATTTGCGCTACGCGCCAGCTTCGGCGACATATTCTCTGTTTCTGAAAGACAACAACCACACCAACAAAGCGAGAGCGAAGAGGAAGAAGAAGCCCCATCATCCCCAGCTCCGTCGCAATTCTCAAATCCCCAATCCTCCTCTTCCGCACCCGAAGAGGAAGTCAACGAAGCGCCTTCCACCAGAACTAGACAAGTGATCTACCGCTTCGGAAGCCCAAGAATAGAACCTGCACCCCCTGTGTTTCGCGTCCGTCTCTCGAATCGCGCTCGGGGCTCCCTAACTACAGAAGCGATTCTTAGGATGGATGGCTGGGAGTGGGATAGTGTTCCGGAATTGGAATTGAGGGATCCTAGAGATGGGGGAAATTGAGTCGTAGCTGGACTACGAGGGGGGGAATGGGGTAAGGAAGTTGATGAATCTAGATGGATATCATATGGTGTCGTGGAAATAATACAATTCTTTTTATTATAGGAGAGGTTTTGGAATTTGTCAGTCGTGTATGTGAAAGGATTTGATGTGACATTGTGTTATAAGTCGTATAGCTAAGGAAGGGGTTCTTCATGATGATTTAGTAAGTGTGTATGTAGGTAGGTAAGATGAGGTATGTAACTGCTCTCTAACTGGTCCTCTTTAGCTGTATCTCTTTCACAATACATGTCTATAATCCCATCTGCCATACCAAGATCTACCCAGGAAGATGCAGGCTTTCAAAGCGCCCTTGATAAAACAAGTGAAGCCTGCTGTCCACCCCTAACCCGCCTCCATTCCATCAAGCTCCTCCACGTTCATGTAATAAAAGCCAAGAGCCCTATCCAGTACTCCCCATGATCTGAAGTTCCTGCTATGGATTCCCGAATTGTGCTATATTATTCCTGTGAAAGCAAGTCATTACTTGGACCGTACTTGCTTCCTCCCATACGGTTGTAATTGTCTAGATGGCTGTGCTGAAAATTGGGTAATCCAAGATTCTTTCAGTCAAATTATAGCTTGCTGCCTGAATAACTCTTGGAAAGACTATAGAAAATGAATCAATGTTCAATCCTTTGAATGCTATCAGGGCGCAGCGAGTTCGAAGGGCAAGAAAGGAGGCTGGACGGCGTCGCTGATTGATAACACTTTGCTGAGCATGTGAGAGTTACAAGACGGTACCCCAGTAACAAGTGATTATTCAATATCGTGGTGCTCGAGGCGCTAAGTCTTGACCGTCCGTACAAAACTCGTAGATATTCCTGCTAGAAAGTAAAGGCCCTGTAAACTATTAACGAGTGCTGGTCCTCACCGCTCAGATGTACGTACAGAAGCGAAGAAGAATGGTAAAGCTTGCCAGAACGGAGGCAAGCGCAGAGATGCAGCCAGGATCTGTTGCATGGTCGGGTCTCCAATGCAGTGGCCTAAGCTCTCCAAGACAGTGATTGCAGCATACATGGTCGCTTTCGCATCGTCCGATATCCAGTACGAAACAAGGGAGAGAGCAGAGACTCTACTTGAAAAGCCAGCAGCAAATATGAAAACGGCTTCTCGGAATGTTAGCATATGTTGGTCCTGGGGATTCAAGGATTGAGGCTAGATGCCTACCTATCGGGAGAAGCTTGCCTGACGAGGCCAGTCCAATTCCGAGAGTACCACAGCACATGAGAGATACACTAGCCCTGACCAAGAAGAGATCTATTTTCTCAGGCCGTACATCGTATTTCTCTCGAATGTAGGTAGTTAACGTTGGGACGAGGAAGAGGAACAAGAATATGTTGACCACAGCCGTCTCGGTGTAGAACATAGCGCCAGTGGAAATCTTCAGACCAAAACGGACGGATGCATATTGTATCAGAACATTGAGGGTTGTATATCTGAAAATACCAACAATGAAGACGGGAACAATGAGGAGAAATTTAGTGTTCCGAAGTGCGCTGACGAGAGAGTCAACCGCAGGGCTTTTGTCTGAGTTTTCGGAAATAATATTTCCGTGGCTGTGAGTTTCTGATGGGTTGGCCGCGTCATTTTCAACGTTAGATTTTGGACGCGGCACGAGCCAAAGCAAAATCAGACATAAGATAACAGATCCCATAGCCATACCGAGGGGTAGCCAGGGGGAAATGTCGATTGTGACTGAGGCAAGAAAGGAGGCCACAAGCTCAGCGACGTAGAATGCAGAAAATATATAATAGAATCCTTGGCTCCTTGAGTAATCGATCAGTCAAGGTAGCGCAAGGAAAACGCGAAAAACTTGCCTTCTGCTAAAACAAGTTTCTGCTTGGCGGTATCGACTCCGAAGCCATTGCCCACATGAATGCTGAGGCCGCATTCAAGCCTCCGCCACATAGAAGAAAGACAGAAGACAGCCAGACCAATTGCAGCGGGCAAACCCGAGGAAAGGCGCCTACAATTTCATCAGTTGGGAACCCATAGTCGAGAAGATAAAAGTGGACAACATACAAACAATGAAAATCTCAACGAGGGAAGCGGCAACACCGAATAATGATAAGGCCATGATTTTCCTACGTCCGTAATGATCGCCCAACTTTCCGATTGGAATAGCTACCAGTAGCACTGGACACATATCAGAGAAGAGTTGGGGATCTAGAAAGAATGGGGTACCTGGAATAGTATCAAACGTCGCTTTCCATCCCCTGATTGTTGCGAGAGGATGCTGAATTTCAGGGATCTTGCACATCTTCTCTGGAACACCACCCGGGGGAAATGAATAATGCCGAAGACATAGTGATTCTTCAAAGAGCTTGATAAGAGGAGCAACGAGAATCATCTCGCAGAATGCAAGCAAGAAATGAATGGCCAGAAAATAGAAAATGGGTGCAGAGAACGGTGATAAGGGAGCAGCTGTAGGGCGCTTTGCAGATCTTCGAGGGTCGCCATTTTGGAGAAGAGACTCCTCTTCTTCGCTACTATATATGGTCAGGACCGACGGCTCTGCCCTGTTGGACGCTGTCATGACTTGACTTGACTTGAGATGTGGTTGACGGTATTGCTGGCGCAAGATTGAAGATAAAGAATGCGATTAGGATCTAGCTGGTGTGTCTCTAAAGCAGGGATTACTCCTAGTTCGGCGGGATGTTCGGCTCGGGGTGTGTGTAAAGAGAGCCCGGGGGTGTCACCGCTAGGTATATGTAGTCGCCGCTTCCCAGATATATCTTCATGTTTTCATCTCCCTTATCCCGTGTATGAGTAAAGATATCTCCACATCGTAACCACTGTTTCCGCAGATCTCAGAACCTAGTGGAGTCAATGCTACTTTGAACGAGCAGATGAGTATCTCGCTCTCATGGATAGTGCATTTTCAAGATGAAGATGTCCCTCTGTCTGTTACTTTTCCATATTATTTATTTGGATTGGCGCCTGTGCACCAACATTCTCCTCACGTCCTGCCCCCGAACTCCCTCAAAAGAAGCGAATACTATCCTCGCCCAATTTTCCTTCTTCCGCCAAACTATCCAAGCACGCTTTCACCCTCTCCACCATAGCTTTCCCATACAGCGGACCTAGCGGAGGGGTAGGTACACTCAGATCCGGCCTCAGCCACGGGATGTTACTCTTGCCCTTACACGCATCCCGCATGATCTGGAACGCCGCATCGTCGTAGCCGCCACCCGTCACGACAGCCGCTGCGCGCTGGGAATAGTCGCGCGTGCCGAGGTCCCCAGGATCACTTGATGGCGGCGTCTTGCCTTCGAGGAGGAGCGGGATGTCGGATACTCCTGCTTCTGGAGTGAGGATCACGTGGATGACTGTAGGTAGGTAGGTTATGAGTGAGAGCAACTTTGATGTGGAGGGTAAAAGTCACTCTCTACCTTTATATTTAGGGAGTAGATTGTTTTTGACGGTTGTTGCAATCATTGGCGATTTACCGCAGAGAATGATGGGAACTGCAGCCATGATTGCGAGTCGGCAGTGTAGATGGCTGGAGGGTAATGAGACAGCAGTGCCTATGAATAACTAAAATCAATGCCTTCTAAAAAGGAATGCTGCGAGTTTTACGAGACCAGGTGATGGGATATCAATAAGGTTATTTATATTCATCGATAGCATAAGAAATACAGTAAGAGGAAGACTGAACTGCTTGGCCTCGACCCCGCTTACCCTCGCGTTCGCGTTGCCCCTATGTGCAGGTCGGTATATCGACCAATGAGCTGATCGGACTTCCGGTGATCAACACTACTACTCTACGAAAGGCTCCTTATTTTAAGAATTAGATATGAACATAAACATGAATGATAAATTGTTTCCCATATGATATATATAAACACTCTTTGATCGTAAGACGTGAGCTCATAGCTCATACATAGAACGAACACATAATCTGATGAGCCATTATGTTTCATCCTGCAAAGATGCTACCATCTTCACCTACTATCCAATTCTTCAACTCTACTTCCACGTCTTGCTTATGGGTAGGTTTAAGAAGCAGCAGCATTGCACGCCACCTCCTGTGCATTACAGTCTGCGACTGTGGTACCAGGAAGTGTCCCTGAGTTGGCAGCGTTGCTGCAAGCAGTATTCTGAACTGAGCAGGACCGTTGTAGAGCAGCAGTCTTGTTGATAAAGGTAGAGCCGTTAACACTGAATGGCCTATCGCCAGTGCTCTGGATAACAGCAGGAGCAGCGCCACCGAGGGTCCCAGTGAAGGTTTGAACATTGGCGCTTGCTCTGGCTTTCAACTTCGAGGCGGTCACCCCCAAGGCGCTATTGAAGGCATCCGCTGCAGCTTGGCCGGTTGCAGAAGCTGATACGTGTCAATTAAAGCTAAATTTGGTCTGAGAGGGAGAACTCCTTACCCGCAGCTTGCTCGGCAGTAGCACAAGCGGAAATTGCATCAGCTCCAGCCTTGCAAGCGGAACTAAGTTGCCCGCAGATGAATTGAGCAATGACACCAATATTCAAAGCAGAACCATGATTGAAGTCAGCCTGATTGCTGGCGATGAAAGCAGCAGTATCTCTTCCTGGAAGGCCAGTCGTAAATTCGATACTTGGATCAGTGCAAGTGCCAAAATCGAGAGCAGCACCCGCCGTGGATGAGGGAGCCGCCGCCTGCAACGTGGAAGAGGGAGCCGCCGCCTGCGTCGTGGAAGAGGGAGCCGCCGCCTGCGTCGTGGAAGAGGGAGCCGCCGCCTGCGTCGTGGAAGAGGGAGCCGCCGCCTGCGTCGTGGACAATGAGGCCGCCGCGTTACAAGCTGCCTCCTGAGTTTGGCACTGGGCGACACCTCCAGCCAATGCTCCGGAGTTCGCTGCGTCGGAGCAAGCATTGTTTTGGATCTGGAAGAAGTTAGAGAAATAATTTACCAAAGAGAGCAAATTGACTTACAGAGCAAGACCGTTGAAGGGCTGCGCCAATATTCACGAAGGTATCACCGTTAACGGAGAATGGGCGGTCACCAGCGGAGCTAATGACTGGAGGGGCCGCACCACCAAGCGTGCCAGTGAAAGTTTGAACGTTGTCTAATACATGTTAGTGTCCAAATTCGTACATGAAGAAAGGAGTTGGCTGACTTGAAGTGGGAGTAGCAGTAGCAGTTTCGGTGGGAATGGCAGTTTCATTGGCAGCCTGAGCACCAACAGATGCTGTTGAACTACAGGTTGTACTGGACGATGAAGAGATTCCAGCGACCGCCGCGCTGATCTCTTCTGCAGTGGCATCGTTGACCAACAGATTCTGAGAAAAGATACAACCCTCGACATCATCGGCAGTGTCACAAGTGTTTCCTTTGCCAGTATTGTCAGAGAGCTAATATTATTAGCAGGAAGCTACCCGAGGTAAGGAACAAGAACTCACTGAGCCGGGGGCGAAAGTTCCTGACAAGAGAGCTTCCTGTGGATCAGCACCAATAGATGCAAGCTGTTTGGCGAGTGAGAGAACAATAGCTTTGTTGACGGATGCTGCATTTGCTGAAGCAGGATCCTGATGTTGCTGAACTGCTTGGATTTCTGGATTCACGGCGGTCTCATTGCAGCTAACACTTGCAAGACCAACCTTCCCAGTGTTTCTCTCGAGAGCGGCATACATCAGAGCATCAGCTTGACCAGTGACATTTCCGGCGGCCTTTGCGTTGGTGAAGGCTTGGTCAGCAGTAGCTTGGTGGAGACATGCCAAATTAGTAATTGTTCCGGCACCAGCAGCAGCTGCTGCGTCTCCGAGAAGACCGAAGACAGGATCTGTGATACCGGCCGGGTTATTGAGGGCCAGGTTGGCGCGGACACCGTCGAGGAATCGGTTGTGGGAATGTTCTTGTGGAACTTCACGGCCGTGAAGCATGGCTATTGGGATGGAGAAAACGTTTTTGGCCTTTGGCATAGGAGCTGCGGTGGCCAGGCCAAGCAAGGCAACGAGGAGCGTTGCAGTTTTGTACTTCATCATGTCGATCAGAAAGCGAGTAGCTGAAGATATGATATACAGATAACGACTGAAAGGACCGGCCTAGGTTGAGAAAATAGAGCAAAAGAATGTACAGAAGTGGAAGTTCACAGAACTGATGAAGAAATGAGAGTGAACAGGAAAGAAAGACTGATGATGAGATGAACAAGACGAGACCTTGCAAAGCGGTAGACGGAACCTTATATCTTGAAGCATCAAGGTGCAGCTGGCTCCTGATTAAAGCCTAGATCCAGCTGAGCTCAGACATAGAAATCTATCCTGTAACTTGTTAGCCTTGATCCCATCGAGTAATCAGGCTGGTTGTAGATCACACAGGTAAAGGATGTGTTTCTACTCCGTAGAGGACTTCTGCCTCCGGCGCGTTCTGCTCGCCGACCCGCTCGGATCAAGCTATGCAGGGAAGGGCTAGGCTAGGAGCATCATACTTCGAATGGCCACTGCAACCCGAACTGGGTAGAAATGAATCGCCTTGCTCGAATTATACAAGGGTAGCAGCGGCCTGATACCGCTGACTTAGACGCCCGTGTCAGACCATGCCTTGTGATCGGATGATATAGTTGATAGGTGTCTAGCAAGAGGGTAGCCCAGTGACAGAAATGAGAATCTGAGGTAGCAAGGGTCGAAGATAGAAGATTCTTACTGGCCCACGTTCCACAATAGCATTTATGCCGTGGGACGTTTATCGTCCCATGTAGACCCCCCGTGTTTCTAGGAGTCTAGGCGAGCTTGCCTGGCCATGGCCTGAGTTGAGACTCACACGTGATCTCATTCGACCCTCCAGGGTTCGAGACCAGACTAATCTCAACCAAGGGGCATTGACATACAAGCAGGAGCCAGACAGGTTTGCTTCATGTTCCAGGTAAGCATTGGAATTTGCACTCCAAAACCCGGCCTCTATGAGTTGATCTAGGTGCGTGTTTCATCGCATGAGGCCGAATGTGGACTGAGCCGATCATGGATAAAGGCCAGACGATGCTAGCCTTGCTAGGATGTCAGGGCGGCCCTTTAGTCAATGCCTTAATGAACAACAGTTCGGATGGAACATTGACAGCTGCCAAACTATGGCTTTCTCTATGCATGGAGAAAGACCCGGGGAGAAGACGGGAAGATGAGATGACCATCCATTGAGACTGTAGATTGCAGCCAGACCGTTTTCGGCAAAATGTCGGTAAGGTAGGTAGGTATATGATTATGTAAGTAATTAATAACCCTTGTACTATGGTCTCACGGCCGATACGACGTCGTCTGCGGCTATATGCTCGAGGCGGGTCCAGAGTTCTCAGAGGGGTCAGTGTGAACACCCTTTAAGATCTCTTGATACTTTCCTGAGCCCGCAGTTAGTTCTTCACCTCGAATCTGTACTTATCTTGTCGGTCAAGATAGACAACCTTATCACCCAACCCTGCTCCCTCCATTGCCTTCCTAAAAGCATCCAAGGGCGACAAGAAAACACCAGTCATCATAATGGATGGGGTATTGTTACATCAGGGCCAATGAATTGGACAAGCGGCGAAGATGTATGGCATGGAGAAAGTTGGGGTCGGTCATCAATCTCATCCCCCCAATTCGAAGATTGTAGTTGCAGTACCGACTAAGAAGATTTCCCCGTGCCGGATTTGGAGGGGAAGTCTTGGTCTCTTTGGCAGAAGGGAGGAAGCATCCTGTTGGTGGTCTCGTGTCGGAGGGTCATTGGTGGTGGGATCAATAAGAAGATGGGGTAGGGCCATAGTTGAATTTTCTTTTACAGTGCCTTACAGAGCTGTCGAGGGATGATTGAGCCTGATGAACCAAGGGAGATGAGCAGCCACAGTATCTTGCATAAGGTGGCTAGGTGCAGAAAATGATTGATTTGAATAGAAGAATGATATCGGTGGAAGCTGGAAACACCGATGTTAAGTGTTATATGTGCAGAAAAGGTCGCAGACGTCATAGCCACATAGCCACATGCAGACAGCAGATACTACCAAAGACGTGCAGACGGTAAGAGGGGTAGATGACCATAGCAAGTATTTCACAGTAATAAGGATAAAAGCCAAGACACAGAGAAATCGATAACATGCTTTGTCTGCACTCACCAGAACTCGAGAAGGAAACAGATAAAAAGGTCGACTATTTGCGGGTGGAGCATCCCGCTCCCTCTTTGGCGTCTCGCTCCAGATTCGGGACCACGGCCGCTATTTTAGCGGGTACTGCGGCCCTGCGGTGGAGTTACTAATACCACCCCATAAATCAATACGGAGCAACAAAACCTTAACTTTAGCGGCGAGGCGGTGAGCTAACCCCAATGACAATATCAATCAACCAACCAAGTAACAATAGCCATTGACTTCCCTCCAGACAATGGGAACAATAATACCGCCAATACCAACCCCCATAACTAACGAAATAACCCAATAACCCTTGCTGGAGCTTCTTACATCCGTCGCTCCCCCTCCACTTTTCTCCTTTTCCTTCCTTTTCTTCCCACCGAAACCCATCCGAACAAAAAAACTCTCTCCGAAACTCGCGATCGGTCAATATTGAATTTCAGCCTAAGAGACAGGAAGCTTGGTCTCTCCCTTACCACGTACCAGAACCCCAAAACCCTCTTTTTCGCACGCAAAACGCCCTCCCCGGTGGAGCAAAGACAGCAGCAATGAATCAGCTCTTCAAACTCAAAAACACCTTCATCGAATACCTCTCCCCCAAGCGCCGTCGCACCGTCGGCCCTGCAACATCCCCCGCGACCCCCACAGCTCAACACTCCTACGTACCCACCTCCGAGCCGAAAGATAAGAAAGCCCAGGCTGCTATCAATGGCCAAGTCAACCAAAAGTACCTCTCGCCTTCCGATACGAGATTTGCGAAAGGATCGCGCAAGAGACCCCGCGAAGACGATGAATATAACGACGATGAGAGCTCTGAGGTTTCTCCAGACGAGTCGATCTCCCAGATTAGTCCAGCGGAAAAGAGTAGCCAAGGATCAGTCAACAGCACTGCCTTCGAGGTTGATAAACAGAGTGACGACGATGAGAGCATAGGTGACGCCGAAGAGGTTTCGGCCGAAGAAAAGGTGCAGGAATACCTCGATAGACAAGCTGAACTCGCGTTACGAAAGGAAGCTATCAAGGAAGTCAAGGCGCAAGGGACGTGGCACTCGGAGGAGATTTTTCTCTTTGAGAGGCTCTCGATGCGTAGCTTCGAGGAGCTCTTACCGGCGACATGGCAGGTTGATTTTCCTACTCTTCCAGAGGCCGTCTTTACTGTCGCTCAGGAGAAAGCTTTCATCAATTTCAACTGTGGCTCTAGCTCCCGAGGTACGTCGTCGTGGTATAGTCAATTTGAGCGTAGCTAATGGGGCATATCAGGTGTGAAAGCATTGCAGTCACTCTTGAGTCTTGGCGGTCGTGTCAAGGACAAGGTCGAGGCTGGCAGACCTTGTGAGAGATTGATGGCAAAGGAGATTGAAAATTACATCAAGTGGTCTGAAATGGATGGGGGCTTCAGCAATCTACGCTTTATTCCAGTTCTGACTGTCGTTGCTGCTCGTCAGAAGGAGGCTATCTCCTCAATCAGTAAATCCATCACCGACCAGATGGAGTTCCTTGCCGAGAAGCACCGCGAGAATCTCATTCTGGATGAACCGCAGACCAACGAGCTCGGCGAAGTTGAGATATACTCGAGAAAGCCTCCTCTCCTTTACGGAATTATCGTCGCCCAGACTATGACAATCTTCGTTACTCTGGATTCTTCAAACCCGGAGGCAAAAATCCGACATCTTGCACACTTTGACTTCAAAGAGAAGGGTGTGGATGTCTGGAACGGACTAGCCGTCGCAATTATCGTCATTGTGGCCCGGAACTACTTGATGTCAATCAAGGACGAGCTCGAAGTTGATGATGAGTGCACCAGTGATCCAGATGCATGAGCACGTGAGCACATACGCTGAAAGCGATTACGGGACGGATTTAATGAGAGGGTCTCTTTTCACATGGGGTATGGAGTTTGTTCGGTTTCGAGTGCGTTCTGGGAGCGGAAAAGAAGAGATGCATTCCTTCACGACTTTCACGTTTGTTCCTGAAATACCCCAAGAGCAGCTACAAGCTCTACTCAGTACACTATGACAATTTGTATGATATGATACCAGATGCATACGCGTGTTACATTCGAACATGATCTTCAATCAGCCTGTAGGCTTTTCTTTCGTTCTGGTCTGTTCTTCGTGATTTAGAGTGATAAACAGTGCCCTTTGAATGGCATACCAATGTACAGATCCATCTCCAGCTGTCAACATCATGCCCACGAGACCAATTATGGCTGGTCAACATAATCCCAGAGCATTCTTCTCATCAGCATCTTCAGCGATTATTCCTCCAAAGCACTCTTCTCCAACGCCTCAACCGCATTATCCAACTCCCTAATCCTCTGGCCCACACGTCTCTTCACCTCTTCCGCATCCGCGCTCTCCAACGCCTTCTCGTACAAAGCCTTCAGATTATCCAACTCTTCTCTGGCCGCCGCCCTGTCTTCCTCGGCGTACACGGATTTCTTCTCCGTCTCCTCCGCCGCGATCTCGAACTCGTCGCGCGCCGTGGCGTACTGTTCTTGGATTTCTTCGATCAGGTCATCGGCGGTGCTTTTGGTCGCGTAGGATCGCAATTGGGGCGCGCATGAGAATACTGGAGAGGACAGAGGCTTGAAGGTTGAGCGCCGGGCCAAGCGGGTCGTGGATTGGGAGCTGGTTGTGAGGGGTCGGAAGGAGGTGATGCTGCTGCGCATGCACTGGGCACAGATGTTGGAGCGGGCCGCACGGGCGGGGAGGCTTCTGAGTATGACCATTGTGGATGATTGGAGTTTTGGAACGTTGTACGGGGCTACGGGAATATACTTTCACCTCTCGAAAAGCGAAAAGCGGTTGATGACGTTGGGAAGCTTTATCAGCCACAGGAAAGCTACCCCTATTATTCAGCCACTTTCCCGGGGGATCCTCACAGAACATGTCGTAGCTTGCTTTACCTTGCACTCCGATCCCAGCACCGGGGAACCACATCAGCACACAGAATTTCAACATGGCTGATGAACAAGAGCTCCAACGCGCCGGTGGGGAGGATACACCATGGTACTCCACTCTCTATCGAGAGGCACGACACCTTGCCATGGGCGAGCACCGGTCGTCTAAATACATCTCTCCTTTACTCCTACTTTTTGACGCCCTGCTCTGCTCCTTGATAATCTCAAAGGTTCCTTGTACGTTCCATGCCCAATTGTCTCTCTGATCGTGTCAATTCTGATTATGATGGCCTCGTATAGATACGGAAATCGATTGGAAGGCTTACATGGAACAAATCGAACAGTATGTGGCGGGAGCACGAGATTATACCGTCATCAAGGGCGGCACAGGACCCTTGGTCTACCCTGCCGCCCATGTGTATATCTACTGGGTGCTTTACCACATAACGAATAAAGGGACGAATATCTTGATGGCACAGCGCATATTTGGAGTGTTGTATCTGGCTACGTTGGCAGTTGTCATGGCGTGTTATAGAAGGGCAAAGGTATTCCGTGCATCATCATACTACTCGAGACGGAAATGGCTGACAATTGCAATTGTTACTTCTAGGCCCCTTCATACATCTTTCCAATGCTCATATTGTCGAAACGTCTCCACAGCATCTTCCTCCTCCGCCTCTTTAACGACTGTTTCGCCGTTTTCTTCCTCTGGGTTGCAATATACATATACCAGCGCCGGTTATGGACGTTAGGGAGCCTGGCATACAGCTTCGGATTGGGAATCAAGATGTCTTTACTTCTCCCCCTTCCAGCTATTGGCGCTATCCTATTTCTTGCAAGGGGTGTTCATGCCAGTCTTAAGCAACTATGGCTAATGGCACAGCTTCAAATTCTTCTTGCCTTCCCATTCTTGCCAGCCAATGCAAGGGGATACGTGAGTAGAGCTTTTGAGTTATCCAGGCAATTCTTGTTCAAATGGACAGTCAATTGGAGATTTGTTGGGGAGGATACGTTTTTGAGCAGGGAATTCTCCATCTTTTTGTTGGTAGGGCATGTGAGCGCTTTGGCGCTTTTCCTAACTACCAGGTGGTTGAGACCTGCAGAGAAGCCAATCACGGAATTGGTGCGAAATGCGCTAAGATGGGAGGAACCACTAGGGAAGATGCAGCATGCTGTTTCAATTCGAGTCTCGCCGAACTACATTTTAACGCTCATCCTTACAGCTAATGCTATTGGCATGCTCTTTGCAAGGTCCCTGCATTACCAATTCTACGCCTATATTGCCTGGGCGACACCATTTCTTCTCTGGCGAAGCGGGCTGCATCCGGTCCTTCAGTATGGCTTGTGGGCAGCTCAAGAATGGGCCTGGAACGTATATCCCAGCACCAATGCTAGTTCAAAGGTCGTTGTCGGAGTCTTGTTTACGACTGTTGCGAGCGTCTGGTGGGGTACGAGGAAGGACTTCACACATATGAAAGGGGAGGGTGGCGCAATCAAGAAGACGACTTGAGGCCAGCCATATATGTTTTCGAACCCCAATTTATTCGTCTTCGTCTTCCGAGTCTGATGGGGGCATCTTGCCAACCGTTGATTCTTCCTCGTCCGAGTCTTCAGGGTATGCAGAGCTTTTAGGGAATTCCTTGGGCCTGGAACCGCAAGTATCAGACAACGGATCCCAACGGGGCTAATACCAAGCTTACCAATATGACTCCTTTCTCCATACGTGCTCATCACGGACGACATTCACGATCTCACCATTGATCTTATTCTGCCTCACATCGGCATCTTTCGTGTCGATCAAAACGTATCCTCCGCGTTTGATCCAAATTGTATTTCGAAATCGCGACGGTAACTCGACTAAGACGGTTTTTTGGTTTGGCAGAGAGCAGGAGTACAGGCTGTTTCCTTCGGCTTTGATAACTCGAGCGATGGATTGGGTAGGTGTTAAAGCTGATGGTGGGGTAGAGGTTTCTTCGGCTGCAGCGACAATATTTCGCTTTGGTCGGCCCATGGCTGTGATGTGCGAGTATGATGTAAGAAATAAACCCAAGAACACGGTTTTCTTGTGGATCTGCTATTGGAAGTTCACCTACTGCGTTTGGCACTCCGCTGTTTGTGCCGTCAACAACAAAACAACGAATTCTTTTCTTCGAATATTTTCGGAACGGATAAACTCTTACCGACGGGATAGCTTATCCGTATCAGATTATCCGTATCCGGCCCTTCTCCCCGCCTGCCCCTCCACTCGTTCCCCGCCAACGCAAAATCGGGCAGCATTGAGACTTACAGTACAATATTTTGATTTTTCAGCAGCTCTGATGATGCAGTGTTACTCGACTTTTGGTGCACAACGTGTCGCACTGTTGTTCGATGGCGAGTTTCTCTGGTCTGAAGGAGACCTGCCACGGAAGGTAATTATCCGCATGTCTTGGAGGCTGCTATAAGAATCCCTCAGGACTGAGATGAGTACCTTACCTTGCGAACCTGGAATTGATCTTCCTTGTCGATCTGATATCAACCGTGGGTCAAAGGCTAAAGTATTATGACTAGCCCCTAAACGCACACCCGTCCCTACACCGTCCAGCTTCTGTCGCAGATATTCTTGAAATTTATTTCATTTGGGCCGCTGAATCCTTTTCTTTTACCACATCGGTGTCTTGTTCCTGAAGGCTATTCGAGAGTGCTCCTATCATCTTCGTCTCTGCCCCTCCACTTATGTGTAACAGTAGCTGTCGCTCAGAATGACTACCCACGCGCTCGCATTCATTGACGTTGCACTGTCTCCCAGCAATTCAGAAACCTATGCAATCCCAAGTGCGCCCCGGAAAGCATTAGCGAAGAATTACCATTCAATCCCACTTCCTCGAGCACCAGATGCCCTTGAGCTCGACAATATCCAGTGGGGTGCGAGACTCGATGGCCCCTCGAGAGAACCCAGGAGTGCTACTACGCCTTCTGGCGCGCAAACTCCACGACTCCCACATGATCTGGAGATGAGCAGGCCTGCGAGTCCAATCCTTACTGACCAGGATGTTGTAGAGGCAATGCAGAGTTTCTCGAACCCGCCAATCAATAGGTTTAGGATGCTTTCTGTCTGTTTGTTGAACTTCTGCAACGGCTTGTCTGATTCGGCGCCTGGTGCGTTGATTCCTTACATAGAGAAGTATGTTTCTAGATTGTATCCGTGATATTTGAGTTACTTACATCGTCTCAGACATTACGACATTGGCTACGCGGTTGTATCACTCATCTTTGTGACCAACGCAATTGGATTCATTCTAGCCGCCTTCTTCGTCGATGCGTTGCGCGGCCGATTTGGGAGAGGTAAGATGATGAAATATTTGTTTTATATTTATGTTCTGAACTAGTATTTATAATAATCTTGATGATAGCCAAGACTCTCATGTTTGCGCAGACTATGATGATTTGTGGATACATCCCAGTCATCTGTACGCCGCCGTACCCAGTTGTCATTGTCTCCTTTTTCTTCCTGGGTGTTGGAATGGCTATGAATTTGGCTTTGGGCAACGTTTTTGCCGCCAACCTCCAAAATGGAACAAAGATGTTAGGAGCAATGCACGGATCGTACGGCGTTGGCGGGACTATTGGGCCCATAAGTATGTATATTTTCAAAGCAACTCGTTCCGTAAATTCACCTAAGATGCATTATGGAGCATGTTCTGCTGCTCATGAACCTTGGTTTATTATTCTAGTCAACTCTTGATCAAATGTTGCTGACTTCGAGACCTTGCAGTGGCCACAGCTATGGTTACAAGAGGCGGTCTAATTTGGAGCCGCTACTATCTGCTGACTCTATCAATGACGGTTTTCAACCTCGCGTTTGCTGGCTGGTCATTCTGGTATTACGAGGCAGAATCAAGCCATGCACTGCTCACGCCAATGGAACGAACTGCCTCACGGCAAAACTCCTCTCCCAATGTCCGGAATGAACCCAAGCAACTGAGCCAGCTGGCAAATATGAAGAAGGCCTTCAAGTCCAAAACAGTAATCCTGGGCTCGCTCTTTATCTTCGCGTACCAAGGAGCCGAGGTGTCCATTTCCGGCTGGGTCATCTCCTTCCTCATCGGCACTCGTCACGGGAATCCTTCAGCCGTGGGATATGTCACCGCTGGATTCTGGGGCGGCATCACCTTCGGACGCTTTATACTCACTCACCCGGCCCACAAAATCGGCGAGAAGAGATTCGTCTACGGTATGGTAATTGGCGCCGCTGTATTCGAACTTCTCGTCTGGCAAGTGCCCAACATCATCGGTGATGCCGTGGCCGTTTCTATCGTGGGCCTTCTGCTGGGCCCGGTGTATCCTTGTGCTACGGCGGTCTTCTCAAGAGCTATTGGCCGCAAGGATCAGGTCAGTAGCTTGAGCGTCATCAGTGCTTTTGGAAGCTCGGGAGGTGCGGTTGCTCCGTTTACTACGGGTATCTTGGCACAGGCGGTAGGAACTTTCGTGTTGCACCCTATTGCAATTGGGTTGTTTGTGATCATGCTTATTTGCTGGTTCTGTTTGCCTAATGTCAGAAAGAGGACGGAATAGGTGTGCTTCGCAAGGACTCATAATGGGTTTCTGGGCTCAAGCCAATTGGACAGAGGACTGGAAAGGCGTGGACATATAGCGAGAGCCTAGACGGTCGAGATGTTGTTTGGGAGATGATAATCACTTTTTCCTTCAAGGTATTCATTGTAGCGGGTGTCTTTTGGGAGTTCATTCTATTATTAGGTGTTTTCCTATCTTGAACCTTCGAAGGGAGCTCGAAGTTTTTCTTTACGTATAAACAGAGTATTAAGGTATTGTCCATAGGGTAATGAATAATGAATCAGAGAATGAATCCAGTTCCACTGATGTTGGGAGCATTGTCGTTTATGTGCCTGTATTCGTGGTCTGAGGCTCCAAGGTCAACCGTACGTATCAAGTGCATATACGACGCCGCAGCCATGTGCTTTGAAGTTAGATAACAGCAGGGTGACCAATTTCTGGAGCACAAGGTAAAATGTTCATGCCTGCACGGCGACATTTGGAAGTGTCGCTCAAGCTCCAGCTCCAGCTCGTCTCTCCATCTGCTCAGGGCTCATAACCACCAGCTCAAACCCACTAAATTTGACCTCAAGCGTCCTCCCCTCCTCCACCGTCGGCGTAGCAGCATAAACCCCCACCCAAACCTCCCTCATCATCTGTTCCACTCCATCCATCTTCCCCTCTTCACTCAAGGCCCACGTGACCTCTCTAACCGGAATTCTCTTCTCCTCTCCGCCATCGCCATCTTGATGGATCACGTAAATCCACAACGTATCATCGTCGTCCTTCCGCTCCATCTCCAGCGTAACCTGCTTCTCCCCGTTCGCAAGGGTGACGATCCCATTCTGCACAAGTGACCAATCAGACCACCGATCGCACGCAACCGTACTGACATACGCCTCGCCCTCATAAAACTCAATCCCCGTCTTAATCCATTTCCCCCCTTTCGCTACCTCCAGCCTACTCCCACCATTGCCTCCGTCTTCAGCGGCGCACGCGGACGGGAGGATAAAGATGAGGCCACCTTGGTCGTAGAGCTTTGACCATGGGGCAGAGACGGTGACGCGAGCGCGTTGGAAGGAGGGAAGCCCAATGCGTTTGTAGATGATGGGTGCGTTGAAGCTGTTGATGCTTTCCCCCTGATAGGGGCGGATGGGCTTGCGCCAGATGTCGGTTGGAAAGTGGGAGGTTGGGGTCAGTGTGAAGGAGGTGGAAGTTGGTGATGGAGCATCGACATCTGCATTCAAGACGCTGAAAGGATACGATGACATTACGGCTGAGATGGGGTGGATTGCACGATGATATTCATGAGGTATGAGAAAAGGGAGAAAGCTGCCATTGCGGGGTAAAATGAGGTCCGACTTACATCACGTGAATGGATTGTCCGTGTAAATGAGGCTCAGGGGTTAGGAGGTACAATCGACGGAAATATCAAAAGAAGACGACGACCTTCAAGTATCACTTGATCTATATGTTTGGCTTCATAGCGCAGGATATCAAGGAAATGCGGACATGCACCAACTTCTGGTTTCCACCAAACTGAGCAAGGCCAATTCTGACTTTCAGAGCCATAAGCAACGAACTCTATGGCCAATCAAGTCATGATGCAGCATCTCTACTGGAGGAAGTTGACACTCAATCCAGCGGTGTTGTTTCGCTGGAATCCCCTGAATACCTGTCCCAAGGATCTCCTAGGGCTCCCCCCGGGGGGTGGATGTGAAATTCAAAGCAAAGGGCCAGACCGTAGAACTACAGTCACAAGACGTTATTTGGAGATATGGCATGGTAATCCTGAAAGCAATATCGATATAATCCACAAGGAGGGCTTGAAGCAAGGCATAAAGCGGTTCCCAAGAATCAGGATTGCGATAAGAAGACAGATTTGGTTTATTTTTATCAATTTTCAAAGTTTCCCTTGGAAAGAGAAAACGAAGCAGGGCGGTTGCAAAAAAATCCAAAATAAAAACGAAATAAAAGTGAATAGAAAAGCAAAATAACAAACGACGTTGACAAGATTCGAACTTGTGCTCCCGAAGGAAACAGCTTTCTAGGCTGTCGCGATAACCACTCCGCCACAACGCCAGTGGACTTATCTCTGGTCGTCTAATGATTGAACACCATCATAGAATTAGGCTGTACTGATGAAAGATAATCACCAGCCACCAAACCCGCATTGTGCATGTTCGCTTTCTTGGTTCTCTCATCTGTGCATCACTTGATGTCTTTGGAAAGTCACAAAGGGTCCGACTGTGACTACAACTTAAAAATATGTGTTTACCGGTGCGGTACCTTACTGCAGATACTTGACCATCATCACTGGGGTATGCTCGATTCTTACATAATCCGGGCAAAGGGTACACTGACATCATGTGATTAACACATGTGAGGCCGATTCGGAAGATTGCCACCCAGGTCAGAATACCTACTACTCATATGTATCGTCGTATGAATATCAATTCAATACAGGAGCGGGGTTCTCTTCTGTTATTCACAAAACAAACAATCCTGAATATCTTTTGTCTGGGTATTCGGCATTTCTCCGCAAAAGCAGCTTTGAGCCTAGGCAACTTACAAGTATTACCGCTGATAAGCGATTCCAACCCCGGCTTCTCCAGGAAAACCGGCCTCGCTGTGGTGGCCGACGACCCTGGGCCGAGGCTATTGGAGGAGCTACCACCTTGGAGATTCGCACACTTCTGACATCCTACTTCTCTCTTTCACCTGCAGATTCAATTCTTGACCTCGCTCCATTTCATACCGAGAGCGCTCAGGTACCAGCCATTCAGATTGCAAAAAATGACCTCCGTCATGAGAGCGTTGCGGCCTGTGGCCCAAAGAGCCACAGCCTTGGCGGCACGGCCAGCTCTGAGAACTGCGAGACCTACGAGGATATACCAACAGTAAGCCCCTCTCATACCTGATTACCTTTTCAATCTGACAATGTATACAGTGCGAGGCCTTTATCTGTTACTGCCCGACGACGCAGTGAAGCGATCGACATCACCGAAATTCCCCCCACGCCTATTACGCACCTGTCCGAGATAGAGAGTGCCATGCAAGAGTCAGTGGCCAAATTTGCAAATGAAGTTATTGCGCCTAAGGTCAGAGAGATGGATGAGAACGAGATGATGGACCCCGCGATTGTGGAGCAGCTCTTTGAGCAGGGATTGATGGGCGTCGAGATCCCCGAGGAATACGGTGGCGCGGGCATGAACTTCACTTCTGCCATTATTGGAATCGAGGAGCTGGCCAGAGTTGACCCTAGTGTCAGTGTTATGTGCGATGTGCACAACACTCTGGTGAACACGGCTATCCTGAACTGGGGGAGCACCGAGATGAAGAAGAAGTGGCTGCCAAAACTGGCAACCAACACCGTTGGTAAGATGACCACAGCATAAGAGCGAAGTTTAGTCGCTGACATTTCAGGGTCTTTCTGTCTTTCCGAACCTGTTTCAGGGTCAGATGCCTTTGCCCTTGCCACCAAGGCGACCAGAACCGACTCGGGATACAAGATCACAGGAGGCAAGATGTGGATCACCAACTCGATGGAAGCCGATTTCTTCATTGTCTTCGCAAACCTCGACCCAAGCAAGGGCTACAAAGGAATCACAGCATTCATCGTTGAGAAGGGCATGAAGGGATTCTCCATCGCCAAGAAGGAGAAGAAGCTTGGTATCAGAGCTAGTAGCACGTGTGTGCTCAACTTCGACGATGTCGAGGTTCCCAAGGAAAACCTTCTTGGTGTAGAGGGTCAAGGCTATAAATATGCCATAGGACTGTTGAACGAAGGCCGTATTGGAATTGCCGCTCAAATGACCGGTCTCGCCCGCGGTGCCTTCGACAACGCGGTGAAGTAAGCATTGATCACCAATTAGACACTCCGTCTACTAACATGGTTCTAGGTATGTATGGAACGACCGAAAACAATTTGGCCAATTGGTCGGTGATTTCCAGGGTGTGCAGCATCAAATTGCGCAGGCGTACACTGAGCTTTCTGCTGCCAGGGCGTTAGTGTTCAACGCCTCGCGAAAGAAGGAGGCGGGCGAGAACTTTGTTCAGGATGCTGCGATGGCCAAGTTGTATGCTTCGCAAGTTGCCCAGAAGGTTAGCGGTCTTGGTATTGAGCTCATGGGAGGCATGGGATTTGTGCGAGAAGGCATTGCGGAGAAGATGTGGAGAGATAGCAAGATAGGGGCCATCTACGAGGGCACGAGCAACATCCAGCTGACAACGATCGCCAAGCTGCTCAAGGCTCAGTATACCAAATGAGCAGCTACCTTGAGAGAAAATACAAAAGTAGTATATTATTATTAGGCCCCGACGGCAAAGCATGTGTATGTGAGTAGGTAGATGCCGGAGTGAGTAGCTCGGAATACAGCAAGTACCTATACGCCGGGGCCGCCGATGCTTCATAAGCCTGGTCTTTTCGTACTAAAACCCTTGGTGCATTGCAGAGAGAAAAGAACCAATAGACCAACAATAAACCAACAATAAGGATTCCCACAATTGATTAGAAGTGGCTGACCCTGGAGTTACTGCCTCCTATCCCTTACGGTATATAGGTACTCCGTATGGGAAGACGCCCCCTCTTATGCAAAACTCCGTGTGCAGGATACCAAGCATAATAGATAGATGAGGGGGCTGATGCCGCATGAAGGAGGGGATATAATTTATCATAATTACAATATAGCTACTGCGACCAGGGAACCTTGCGTGCGATGATACCATATACACAGCATTATGTGCTTTGTAGGGAGACTATGACGGAGCCGTACGAGAACAACCGAGACGGCCCCTCAACTCTCTTTGGCATCAACAAGAGCGAGGTCCAACAACCCGTCCAACCCTCACTCCCCATCCCAGCCGCGCAAGAAAGCCGCCGGGTCTGCCTCGAACGATCGTGCACATCGATATCAATATCAACCTTTGTTCGGATTCAGAGCCTCCAGACCTTCTTCGCGGCCTGCCAGGGAGGGGTCGAGGAACCTTGCTCGACGTCCTGTACCCTATTGTGGCGGAGTAAAAGAAAAGAAGGGCATCTCCATTATCTTCTCACGTGTGTCTGGCGGAAACAAAACAATTATTTCTTCCCCAAGACTTCGCAACACCCCGCGAGCGATCCGATCCCTGCCCCGAGAGCACCGCGTCGTATATCCCGACGCTGTCTGTGCCACTGTTCTCAGTGCGTCCCGTTGTTCCCCCCTCGCGGCCCAGCGAACGCTCGTTATCTGGCAAGTCGCTGTGCACCGCGCGCCCTACCTTAGGCTTAGGTAGCAACGGCAGATCTCGAGGCTACCCCACTCCACCTCGCTCGACCAAGCACCCGACACCTGGAACGAAACGCTCGCTCCAAGAACAAATCCCCCATCTCGCCGCGGTTGAGACGCGCTCCCACCCCGACCGACGCAATCATGAACAATGACGATGAAGCCCTCAGCTCGGTCTTCAAGAAGATCGAGCGGGAACGCGCCCTCCTCAATGCGGCGAATCAAATGCGGCAGCAGACCCAGAACGAGACGGTCAGAAGTCGAATAGATACCCAGATCAGAGAAGGGCGCCGCAACATCCAATACTTAGAAGAGCGCATGCGAGAGCTGCAGATGCGGCGGATGGGCCAGGGCATGGACAATCTGAATCTGGGGACGGCTAGCAATGGAAGACCGCTCAGCTCTGGCCTTCACAACGACAGGGATGGTCCGCCCACCCCGCCTCCGAAGGACTCCAGAGGAGGATATACTGAAGCTGGCTCGGACCTTGGAGGCTATGGCACACAGGACTACAGCCAGATCGGCGGCCATGGTGATATGATGCCGCCTCGACACCCATACGCACCGCCGGGGCCCAATTCTGGCATCCCAAAATCACGTCCCAACTTTACAAAGCTTGGTAGGTATCCCATCGCCCAGAGTGCTTCCAATACTGATATTTAAATCTGCAGATCTTATCAAGTACGATACACCACACCTAGGACCTCGGATCCAGCTCATGCTGTCGCAATTAGAATTCAAGCTCAATGTCGAGAAGCAGTATCTCAAGGGCATCGAGAAAATGGTCCAGCTGTACCAGATGGAGGGCGATAGGAAGAGTAAAGCTGATGCTGCGGGACGCCGGATTGAGAGCACCCAGAAAATCCAGATCCTTAAACAAGCCCTGAAACGATACGAGGATCTACACATTGACATGGAAAGTGCTGCAGACGCTCCAGATGGTAAGATCTACTGCTTACAGTGATTCGGGATTAGAAAGCTTACACCCTGAAAAGATGACAGCATCAATACACCAAACATGCGAAAGCCCCTGACTGGACAACTCTCGATTCGGATACTTGCAGTCAAGGATGTCGACCACGCAACTACGGGTAGATTTACACGCGGCCCCGAGACATTTGTAGCAGTGAAGGTCGAAGACAACGTGGTAGCTCGCACCAAGTCATCACGTACGGACAAGTGGGAGGCTGAGTACCACAATTTGATGGTCGAAAAGGCAAATGAAATCGAACTCACGGTCTACGATAAGCCCAGTGACCACCCGTTGCCAATAGGTCTATTATGGATCCGGATATCGGATATCGTGGAAGAAATGCGGAGGAAGAGGATTGAGGCTGAGATTAACAACTCCGGATGGGTTTCTGCTGATAGAATGGCTATAGGAGGGGGCGCGCCACCTCCACAGTTCAACATGAATCCTGCACAACAACCAAAGTTTGGTACCCCTCCTCAAAGCACTGGCGGCACTGGTACTGGAACTGCTGGCCCAGACGGCAATAATGCCATCGTGGCCCCCCCACCGATTGATGCATGGTTCGCACTCGAGCCTGCGGGTGCAGTCCACCTGACCATCAGCTTTACAAAACAAACCAAGGACCGGCGGCCGTTCGATGTTGGACTCAACCGAAAAGGTGCCATCCGACAACGGAAGGAAGAGGTCCACGAGATGTACGGCCATAAGTTCGTATCGCAGCAATTCTACAACATCATGCGATGTGCTCTGTGCGGCGATTTCCTCAAGTATTCCGCCGGAATGCAGTGCGAAGACTGCAAATATACCTGCCACACCAAGTGCTACACGAGTGTCGTCACCAAGTGTATCAGCAAGTCCAATGCCGAAACGGATCCGGACGAGGAGAAGATCAACCATCGTATTCCTCATCGCTTCGAGAAATTCTCCAATATGAGTGCGAACTGGTGTTGCCACTGTGGTTATATCTTGCCTTTCGGAAAGAAGAATTGTCGGAAATGTTCCGGTAAGTTTTCATCAAACGTTAAAAAGGAAAAGTCTAAATTAACGTATCGTAGAATGTGGTCTTACCTGTCACGCCCAATGTGTACATCTTGTACCTGATTTCTGTGGGATGTCCATGGCTGTGGCCAATGTGATTCTGGATGGCATTCGAACTCAAAAGCAGCGGCAGACAACGCAATCCTCCTTGAGCGGCCGGACATTACGACCCCAGTCTGGTAAAACTGCTTCAACAGATCAAACCCAGGTTTCCGCTGACCCACGCTCATCTTATGGTTCGTCTGACCCCTCTCGTACATCTCGAACTCAGTCATATGGAGCGTCCTCTGCTTCATCCGTGGAGGCTACAGAAGCCGCCAAGGCAATGTATGCCCAAGGTCAGACCTCGCCGGGTAGACCATCCGGCCCCGATCGTACTTCTTCCTCATCGGCAGCAGCGGCGGCAGCAGCGGCAATGACTGGTCAAAGAACTCCTTCACAAAAAGATCAGTACCATCAAAGAGCTTCTTCGGATTATGCTAGCCAAACTGCAGCTGGTCGTAACCCGGGTGGGTATCCGAATCGGCTCGATACTCACGCGGAAGACGGTGGCTACGGTATGCCTCCAAAGTCTCAAGTTCCCACAACACCGAGTTACAACCCTGCTGCATATGCTCAAGTCAGTGGCTATCCAACTCAGCCTTTCCCTCAGGCCCAGCCTCAAATGCCCCCTCAAATACCGCCAACACAAGCAGTCTATGGCGCACCCCCGTCTGCACCAGAACCAGTAGCTGCTTCTCCAACTGCCGTCGTGCGTAAACCCGCGCCCCCGGCAACTGAAGCTGGAACTGGTCGTCGTATTGGCCTGGATCACTTCAACTTCCTTGCTGTTCTTGGTAAAGGCAACTTCGGTAAGGTTATGCTTGCCGAGACCAAACAAACGAAGCAGCTGTACGCTATCAAGGTGTTGAAAAAGGAGTTCATTATTGAAAATGACGAGGTCGAAAGCACTCGGTCAGAGAAGAGAGTGTTTTTGATCGCAAATAAGGAGCGTCATCCTTTCCTGCTTAATCTTCACGCTTGTTTCCAGACAGAGACAAGAGTTTACTTCGTCATGGAGTATATCAGTGGAGGTGATCTTATGTTGCACATTCAGCGTGGTCAATTCGGGACAAAGAGAGCCCAGTAAGTCAACCCCAATTCAAGCTCAACCTCGCAGTTTACTAAACAGTTCTAGATTTTATGCTGCTGAGGTCTGCTTGGCATTGAAATACTTCCACGAAAATGGAGTCATCTACCGTGACTTGAAATTGGACAATATCATGTTGACCCTTGATGGCCATATCAAGGTTGCTGATTATGGTCTTTGCAAGGAAGACATGTGGTATGGTTCAACAACCAGCACCTTCTGCGGTACTCCTGAATTCATGGCTCCTGAGGTAAGCTTTCCGGATAGTGCGGATTCTGGATCAGAACTGACGCGAGTAGATTTTACTTGACAAGAAATATGGTCGAGCTGTCGACTGGTGGGCGTTTGGTGTTCTGATCTATCAAATGCTCCTGCAGCAATCGCCCTTCCGAGGCGAAGACGAGGATGAAATCTACGATGCTATTCTTGCTGACGAGCCCCTCTATCCAATTCATATGCCTCGGGATTCAGTCTCAATCTTACAGAAGCTCCTCACCCGAGAGCCTGATCAACGTCTTGGAAGCGGGCCGACTGATGCGCAAGAGATCATGAGCCAGCCCTTCTTTAGGAACATCAATTGGGATGATGTTTACCACAAGCGGATCCAACCGCCTTTCCAACCTACAATCTCCAGTGCTACAGATACCAGCAACTTCGATTCCGAGTTTACGAGTGTTACACCGGTTTTGACGCCTGTTCAGTCTGGTAAGTTCTCTTGGTGTCTTTAAATGATCTCAACTAATATGTTCAAAAGTGCTATCGCAAGCTATGCAAGAAGAGTTCAGAGGCTTCTCCTATTGTGCCGACTTTGTGTGAAGGAGTCTGCGTTAAAAGTCAAGACTTTTTTGTCCGCCACACGATACCCCTTGACGTTATCGCATGCCTCGTGATTTGGCAACACCTGCTTGTATGAGCATGGAATGCAAATCTCCTCACCCAACAGATGATGGACCACAAAGAGAATTGGACCAATCGGGACTGGAATGTACGAAGGCGAAGAACATGGCTTCACTAGAAACGGGAAATGGGTCAAAATGGAGGATTCTCATTCAGTTCTAGACAAACAAACATCCTGGGGCGGACGTCTCAAACTTCTTACTAGCAGCCTCAGGCCCATACGTAATACTAGATCATGACACTTTCAACTTCCGTTTTGTGACATTTCAAGTATTGATTCCTTTATCTTCTGCTAGCTAGCTACGGCACCTCTCTTTATCTCTGTACCCATCTCGGAAATGCGAGATTTGTAGACTCGTGCTCAGTGAAAGCGTCCAGCATAGCCGCAGGAATACATGAAATGAAACCCTGACAACCCATTCATGATCATAGATAGCTAAGGTAGCTAACACTTCATTTCCTTTTCCCACAACACTAGCCTGCCGGGCTTTCTTTCCTCTCCCAACTCCAACTCCTTCATCGTTCACCATCTAATAACTCCTTCCGAACATACACCACTTCTCAGCGAACGCCGTGCACTCGGGGTTTAGACATTTCGTCTCCCCCTTGACGATACCCTCCGGCTGCTCGAAGGGGATACACAAGCTCTTCATGCCCATGCTTGGTGCCTTCTGGTCCGCAGGACCATCCGTCTCATCCGGCGCCCCCTTCGTGATCTCCTTAATCCTATCCTCGCACTTCTCCTCCAGACAGTGGGGGATCAGAACCACGTTCTTGGAGTCCAGGGCGGGGACGACCTCGTCCCAGTTCGTGATCACCAGGCGGTGCGAGCGGAAGGCCGCGTCGGCTTTGTTGTACATGTCGCTCTGGATCTTCTCGAGGAGGGCGGGGACCTCGGTCGCGATGGAGGAGATGGCGATGGTGCCCTTCTCGCCGGTGTCGCGGCGCGCGAACGATACGACGGATTGCGCGGCGTCCTTGGGCCCGTATTCCAGACGCAGGGGCACGCCCTTGAGTTCCCAGTCGTTGAACTTCCACGCTGGGGTGTAGCCCTCGCGGGTGTCGTAGTCGACTCGCACACCGGCTTTCTTGAGGGAGTCCTTCAGTTCTTGGAGCTTGTCGTAGTGCTTGGTCTTATCTTCTGGGGATGTGTTCTTGTTGATACCGACGGGGATGATGATGACCTGGAGCCGGGCGATGCGGGGAGGGAGAACCAGACCCTTATCATCGCCGTGGATCATGACCATGACACCGATGACACGAGTAGAGAGACCCCAGGAGTTTTGCCAGACGTGGATGTGTTTGGCTCCCTCGCCAGCCTTGGGAGCAGGGTCTTCGACAGTGATATCAAACATCTTACTGAAGTTTTGGCCCAAACAATGGGACGTTGCGCCTTGGATACCTCGCCCATTGGAAGGGATGTATCCTTCTACGGTTGTAGTGTAGTATCCGCCGGCAAATTTCTCCTTCTCTGTCTTTCTGCCCCGGACGACTGGGACGGCGAGTAATTGTTCGTAAACTCCAGCATATAGTTCGAGGATTTGGAGCACTTCTTCACCGGCCAGCTCTTCAGTCAAATGCGCAGTATGTCCCTCCTGCCACAAGAACTCCCGAGCTCGGAGGAATGGGGTGGTTTGCTTGGCCTCCCACCGAACCACGCTGTTCCACTGGTTGAGTCGCAGGGGGAGATCTCGGTGACTCCGAATCCACTTCGAGAAGTAGGGGTACATGACGGCTTCGGAAGTTGGACGAACCGCGACGGGAACCTCGAGATCTTTGTCTCCGCTAAGTACAATTAGCATTGGACAGCGAGAAGATAAGGGTTGGGAACAAACGCTTTAGTGACCCAGGCAAGTTCGGGAGCGAATCCCTCAACATGGTCCTTCTCCTTCTCGAGCGACTTTGAAGACAAGAACATGGGGAAACTGGCCTCCTCAACTTCCATGGCCTCGATGCGCTCCTGGAACCACTTCCTGATGGTGTTCCAGATATACATCGAGGCAGGACGCAAGATGAAGAAGCCCGAGATCTCATTGTAGTAGTCGATCATCTCGGCCTTGAGGACGACCTCCTGGTACCATGCCGAGAAGTTCTGAGATTTCGAGACCGTGATTCCAATTATATCGTCCGTCTTCTTTCCGCCCACCACCGCAAGGGATTGCTTCGCTGCTTTGGCGGCCTTCTCAGCAGCCATCTTTGCCTGCTTCTCGGCCTTTTTGAGGGCGCTCTTGGACTGTTCTGCTGGGGGTTCGGCCATGATGTTGTTTGGGTCGTGCAGCGTCTCGTTGAGAGGGTGGGGGGATAGAGAGATTCCAAAGTCTTGCACCTCGAAATCGATCAAAGGCCAAATTTGTGACTCCCCCGCTATTTAGTGGCCTCGCTTAGATACAACGGATCTCAGCCTCGTTGCCGTGGGAAGTTGAAGACGACGACGGCGGTTTGGCAATGTATTCTTGGGATTCCAGATGAGATATGTGTTTAGAGCATATCTTCCGGCTTTGAGAAGTAGTTGAAGGTGTGTTGTCTGAAGACTTGCTGCTACAAAGCCCTTTCAAAATGCTATATGTATCTGTAGAGGAATAGGAGAGAGGATCAGAGTGCATTTACGGTACATGATATAGCATGTATGAGTGCTCTTCCCCCAGGGTCTCTCAACCTCCAATATCCTTGACTACTTTACCTATATTTCATGCCATCTAGATCCAGATCCTTTGATCTCCCGTCCCTTTGCTGTGTTCTCTCCGCGGCAAGATAGGGGGGGAGGTTTCGGCCTCATTCTCCAGGCAGACAAGGCTGTGCATGCCTCATATATCAGAACGAAGCTAGCCTATCACAGCTAGGGCACAAAGCTCGCATCGCGTCTCCAAGCAGGGCGCGGAAGAAATTGTGAACCTCGAGTAAAGATCTGGGCAGTAAGGAGTAGCACTGTCGAGCCAAATCAACCAACATGGGATCCCTCTTCGAACAACCGCGCAATGCTGGAACTCTGTGTAAGATATGTTTGGAGACCGTTTGACTTCAAGTCGGCTAACATCACACAGTCCTTGGTGGCCAGAAGATTAGTGGTTCAGACATCCGAGACCAGAATGGTATGATTGTTTATATCCTCATAAAAAGGTAGACGCTGATAGCCGGGACAGTTCTTGCTACTCAGGCCATCGCAAATGTAGTCAAGAGCTCATTTGGCCCCAGCGGTTTAGACAAGATGATGGTGGATGACATTGGAGTAAGCTATACCCGTCCACCTATCTGCCATATATCAATATACTAACTTCCGACAGGATGTCACTGTCACGAATGATGGCGCAACCATCCTCAGTCTACTGGATGTAGAGCATCCCGCAGGCAAGATTCTGGTCGACCTGGCACAACAGCAAGATAAGGAGGTTGGAGATGGGACGACATCCGTTGTCATAATTGCAGCAGAACTTCTCCGAAGAGCCAACGAACTCATGAAGAACCGAATACATCCTACAACCATCATCACTGGCTACCGTCTAGCTCTTCGCGAAGCTGTCAAGTACATGCACGAGAACATCAGCGTGAAGGTGGATCAACTGGGCCGGGACTCCCTGCTCAGCATCGCCAAAACCTCCATGTCGAGCAAAATTATTGGGGCGGATTCAGATTTCTTCGCAAACATGGTTGTTGATGCTATGCAGGCAGTCAAGTCAACGAACAACCGACAAGAGACCAAGTACCCGGTCAAGGCAGTCAATATCCTGAAAGCGCACGGGAAGGGAGCATTAGAGTCGGTATTGGTGAAGGGATATGCATTAAATTGCACGGTTGCCTCGCAAATGATGAAGACCAGAATCACCGATGCAAAAATCGCCATTCTCGATATGAATCTGCAAAAGGAGAGGATGAAGCTCGGAGTCCACATCACGATTGATGACCCGCAGCAGTTGGAGCAAATCAGAGAACGTGAGGCGGGAATAGTCATGGACCGAGTAGAGATGATTCTTAAGTCAGGAGCAAATGTTGTGTTGACTACAAAGGGTATCGATGATCTGTGTCTTAAGCTCTTCATCGAGAAGGGAGCTATGGCTGTTCGGAGATGCAAGAAGGAAGACCTTCGACGGATAGCCAAGGCGACCGGAGCAACATTGATCAGCTCATTGTCTGATCTTAATGGCGACGAGAAATTCGAGGCATCCTCATTAGGTCATGCTGAGGAAGTTGTCCAGGAGCGGATTTCCGACGACGAGTGTATATTGATCAAGGGTACTAAGGCTCACACCTCAGCATCTATCATCCTCCGGGGACCCAATGACTACCAGCTCGATGAGATGGAGAGATCGGTCCACGACTCGCTCTGTGCGGTCAAGCGAACACTGGAGAGTGGAAGCATCGTTCCTGGAGGTGGTGCTGTCGAGACCGCTCTGCACATCTATCTCGAAGAATTCGCCGGCACCGTCGGCTCCCGAGAGCAACTTGCCATTGGCGAGTTTGCTCAAGCACTCCTGACCATTCCCAAGACGCTCGCCGTCAACGCTGCCAAGGACTCATCTGAGCTCGTGGCCCAACTCCGATCCAGACACGCTCTATCGCAGCGGATCCAGGACGGTGATGCCAACGAGGACGAGAAGACCATAGCCAAGAAGAAGAATTACAAGAACTACGGTCTGGACCTGATGAAAGGGAAGGTGGTGGATGAGATCAAGGCCGGTGTTCTGGAGCCCAGCATGAGCAAGGTTCGCCAGTTGAAGTCGGCGGTCGAGGCTTGTATATCTATAATGAGGATCGATACGCTTATCACGTTGGATAAGCCAGAGGCTGGTGGTGACGATGGACATGGTCATTGATGAGGGAATACGGAATGAAGAGCTGATGCTTGTAATATTACAGATTAGATATGTAAAGCATTGACGGTGTAGTTGACCATATGATCCAGATTAGTGACAGGGGTGGTTGGCTATAAGGGGAGCGGGAGCTGTGACCCAGACCGATGTGACATTGTGCTGCAAATGAATAGAGGACAATCCTGCTCGAAGGAAGAAGGGTCTACAGGAATGATCACGCCCGTCCATCCCAACTACCCGAGTCTTTACACATACGTCACGTTGCAAAGGGCACCAAGAATATGACTTTTTGCAATAGGTTTCGATGATATTTTGTACAACGGCATCATTCCCTTCTACAAAGCCGCAAATCGCCATCTCGTCGTCTACCCCATGTCCCCCGTCTAACAACACTGACACGCCGTATGCTTTATACAATCTAAATTAACCAATAACCAGCGACGTCTCTTCAGGGAAGTCGTATTCTGGGATCTCGAGGTTAAGAGGCGCGGGTCCCTTTCGTATACGTCCGGAAATATCGTAGTGAGAACCGTGGCAGGGGCAGAACCATCCTCCGAAGTCGCCGGCTTCGCCGATGGGTACGCATCCCAAGTGTGTGCAGACACCTAATTCATTAATCAGTACCGACTCAAGACGAGGACTGGAATGTGCTCATACCGATCATGACCAACCATTCAGGCTTCTTGACACGGTCCTCATCCTTTTGAGGATCCCGCAACGACTCGACCTTGACGCTCTCGGCCTCCTTGATTTCATCGGGGGTTCGGTGGCGGATGAAGACTGGCTTGCCTCGCCATTTGATAATGACCTGTATCCATCAGTACGCTGAAAGTCCGGTCCCAATTGATGTTATCACGTACGTTCTTGCCCTCGGGAATGGCCGACAGGTCAACCTCGACCTTGGCCATGGCCAAAACATCCGCAGAGGCGGACATGTTCACCAGGAAGTCTATATTCACACCGGTATCAGCAGACCACTCTAATCACATCCTAACCAATATTCAAGCCATGATTCCAATGCATTGTATTTTCGCCACCCCATTGCCGATGTAGAAATCCCGGAACGTACCTTGAACGGTGTTCTTGGCACCCGCGGCTGTGAGAGCACCCATTGTGCCGACCATGAAGTACTGGAACATCTGGTTGCTGGTCTGGCTCTTGTTGCTCTTGTAATGGCTGAAATCGGGGATCTTGGCGGTCTTGCTGCCGCCAAAGCCGCGGAAGGGCGAGTCGAAAGAGCTGGTGTCCGCCGCGCCGGGTCCGCATTTGCTGGACGAGGTGGAGAGGGCGCGAACGGGGAGAGAGGACAGAGAGGTGCGTGGCAGAGCGCGCAGCAGCGTGCGAGAGGTGGAGGTGAGAGAGGCCATGGTGAGCGGCGGTGTGGTGTAGGCAATTGATGGATGGGAGGTGACGGTAGGTTATGAGCTGAGGATTTTGAGGTTCGTCGGCAAGGAACGAGCGATTGGTTTGGCTGGCGGCTGATTGGTCGGTTGCGCCGGAGCTTTTCGTGCGACGAAAATGAAGCTTCACTCACACAACTCACTTCTTGGGGGGAGAGAGAGATGTGTATATCGGACAGATTGAAAGATACGATGCGGTTAACGGATATGTTACGATATAGACTTTATTAGGGGGTTGTCAAACCCTTGCAGCACGGCTTTTACATATCACTTGGCTACGATCAACAGGCTCTTAGTCAGATCCCCTCGACCGCACTTCTTTCGGCCTCCTTCGATTACGAATTCCTCTCCCTTCACTTATATATGTCCTATCTCTTACAGCCCTCTTGTGAACAAAAGCTGCTCCCTGAGGATCAACAAGGTCAACGATGGAGAGCCATCGGGGCTATTTCTTCAACGGAATCTTGTCGATTACTCAACCCATTTCGGCCGGCAATTGATACCTCGATCCGATCTTTTGATTTATACTTCAAATACTGCAGAGCGAGTCTAGTCGAGGCGTCTATGGCTCTATAAATGGGCCCTACTACACCGGTCTCTCTAAACAATGTATCAATCCTTCTATCAAACCTCTAGTTCTTCTCGTTTCCCAGGCGCTCAAAGGATTCCACACCTTCTTCTGAGACCTTCTTGACTGTGGTCTTCCCAGCCACAATATCTTTCACCGTCGCTAGAATTGTTGACCAATCTTCAAAGAGTGTGAAGGGGACTTTCTCCCTGACACAGTAGGTGACAAGATCTGCAATTTGTTAGGATGTCTTCACCCCCCTCGGGCTGGACCTCTTACCATGTCCCTTCTTCGCAAACAGGAGATCGGTCTCTTTTGCTGCAGAGAGATCGGACACCCCATCTCCAGCATAGAACAGGGTGGGCCGTTCTGCATCAGGTAGATTTGCGTACGGTCTGATCTCCCGTGACTTGTCGTGACCGAAATGGCTGTCAAAGGCATTAGAACCAAGCTCTGTCGAAAGCACAAGTCCTGGCTTCAGGACGACGATGCAGATCCTGGAGTATCACTCGCCTCTCATCATGGAACACAATTTGCCAGCCCCCTTCCTCATTGATGCTCTTGCCATCCCTCGGTGCAACGTCGTTAGCAACGATCTGGATATCGTCTGCGTCCTTTCCTACCAAGTGGACCAACAGCGCTCGAATGATCGGCACCATCCCGCCACTCAGGATCACGACGGGTATGTTGTTGCTCCTCGCCCAGTCATAGAATTCCTTGAAATAGGGATCCAACTTGATATTCTCAAGGAGGATCTTTATACATTCATCGTAGGGAGTCTTGATCGAGTCCATCATCTCCCGGAAAGCATCCCGGAAAGAGGATCTGCCATCAAGCACATCTTGATTGCCTTGCTTCCGCAGCTTCTGTCCAAAGCCTATGTTGTCGGTCATGAAGTCGTTGGAGTCTCGCTGGGTGATGGTGCCGTCGAAGTCGCTGAAGAAGATGAACTTGGGGGCAGTCTTCATGGCAGGGAGGGTAGTTGCCGACATGATGGCGGTGGCAGAGGGTCTGGTTTGGAGAAGGGAGGCTTCAAGAATTCAAAGGTCAACGGGAGATCCAAGGGAAGAAGGGCGGGGAGGGGAACAGCAGCCATTGAGAGTTTTACCTGGGTGCAATTGCAGAGGCAGGGCAGAGCAAGGGACACAGATCTAGGAAAAAGAAGAGCAAAGTATCAAAGAGTGTCAAGACAGGAGGTTCTATATTGTATGCAACGGGTGTATTGATTGAACTCTATCTACAGAAGAGTAGAATCCGACCTGAAATGAAAGGAGGTTCTCCAGCGAGAGCCATGGTGGGGGTTCCTGACCGACTCCTTTTAACAGGATATTCCGTAAAAGCCTTCCGTGCCCCACCAAAGCGGTGAGGCGGGGAGAGTCTATTATTTGTCCTTATTATCGCTATTCTTACCGTATTTATGGAATTTACCGAGTAACCTTCCCCATTTCGCCGCGTTCCGGTATTTAACTGGTATTTTCGGTACTTCAGTTCAGCCGAGCTGGCTGGAGGTATTTAGAGATTCGATCCAGGGACAGGAACCAGAACCAGAACCTCAACCACAACAACCACAACCAACCTCGCCGTCTCCCGCGAGATAGACTCGTCATGAGGCCCTTGGCCCGGCTCGCCCCAAGGCTCATCTTCGATCCAATTGCCTCCTCCCCAGCATCACGACCACTACGCCTCTCCAACCGCCCCTCCGTCCGCGCATCCACCTGTCTACAATGTAGAATCCGCTCCCAAGTCCGGCGATTTGCCGACCAGTCCAAACCTCCCGCTCCCCAAGAGCAAGAGCCCTCACCAACCCCTGAATCCGCCTCTCCCCCACCGCCGCCACTACCAGAGAATGACGCGGGAGAGCTCCCGTCCGCGGAGGAAAGCCGGCGGAGCGCCATCACGAAACGCTTCTCCAACATCATGGACCACCTCCAGGGCAACATCTTCATAGCCTCCCAACGCATCAACGACTTGACCGGCTACTCGGGCATCGAGGCTTTGAAGGAACGCATTGTCTCCCTCGAAAAGCGCTTGCAGGAGGCGCAAGATGCGGTTCGTTCTTCACGCCTCACCTATAAGACCATGGTGGCCGACAGAGCTTCCACCCAACGGGAGGTCACGACGTTATTGGCGAGGAAGGATACTTGGACGCCGACAGATCTTGAGCGGTTTACGAGTCTGTATAGGATGGATCATAGTAATGAACAAGCAGTCCAGGAAGCGGCGACCAAGTTGGCTGAGGCGGAGAGGGAGGCGGAACATGCTGCCAGCCAACTGAGTAGTAGTATACTGAGTCGGTATCATGAGGAGCAGATTTGGAGCGACAAGATTAGGAGGATGAGTACCTGGGGTACTTGGGGCCTGATGGGGGTCAACGTGCTTTTGTTTTTGGTGTTCCAATTGGGATTTGAACCCTATAGACGGAGGAGATTGGTTCATGGATTTGAGGAAAAGGTCAGGGAAGCTTTGGAGAAGGAGAAGGAGGCCCAGGCCGCGAGACATGACGAGACAGTGGACCAGATACCGTCGGATGGTATTGTGAACGCAGGTGTTCAAGAGTTGGCAGAAGAGGTGGTTGATGGTTCTGATGGGTCGACCCCAGCAGTAGATACGGTGGTATCTCTCATACATGGTCATCCAGCTCAACAGGACGAGGCGGCTTCTATGGATACGGCAGAAATGCATCTGCCAACGGTTGTATCACTGACGAAGCCAGAGACGTGGAAAACCGCAGTGCAGGATTGGCAAGCCGCAGCGGAAGATTTATTCAGTGACAAAATTATATCTATGCGGAAGCAAGATGTAACATTAGTCGCATTGGAGGGTGCTGCCACAGGAGCTGCGATAGTCAGTATCATCGCAACTCTGATCTTCCGCCTTTCATAGGCCGGTTATATTTCTGTAGATATGTACAAAACGAGGGTATTTGGGTATATTAGATTACTCCCTAATAAGCACCAGGCCTCTTGCTGTAACTCGGCATAGGAGCCAAATTTGGTGCATTCATAGAGGTCAAAACTGGCGTCCCTGCTTCCAGCGTGAAGTTTGTCAAGTGAGCACCTGTGTCCTGCTGAGCCCAAAGCTCTACAGCCAGCCAATTCTGACCATAGTAATCCAGGATCCCTGCGGGGACGGGATAGGCTTCCTGTGGTCCCACGTTATTAATATACTTCCCAAACTGATAGCCATTAATCCATAACTGAGCCCGATAATCCGCCACGGTACCGTTGATAACAGTGCTTCCAAAGTTGAAGGTCAGCGGAATATCGTAGCCTTTCGGAAGATCCAAGTGAAAGCTGGCTTGATAGAACGCGATACCTGCCGTGCTGATTCCTTCTTCTGGACTCCCCGTAGCCCAATCGTGGTTCGGCGGGAAAGGCTGCGTAAAACCTTGACGTTCCGCGTATAAACCGCCCTCGTTCAACGGTCCACGGACTTTGTCAATATATGCTTCTCCACCAAGGTTGCCAGTCAGTTTCCAGGTGATTGCTGATTGGTTCCTTCCACTGAGGTCATAATTGAGAATCCCCCGCGGGTTCTTCATCTCGGACGGTCCAACTGAGTTGTTCTCATCGAGGCCATTATTGTCCACGATAACAGTGAAGACATATGTTTTACCAGCGACCAAGTTAGGAAGGGCGTACGTATTATTACTGCTCTCTGCGCCAGCACTTCCAGGCCACGATCCAATGTATGTGGAATTCAAGAACACGCTAGACCCAAAGGCCAAGCCTCCCTGCGTATAGAGAGATATGCTTGATTCGCTTCCCTGAGCGACGAACCAGCCCCGGAAGATCAGAATACCAGTATTGTAGCCATAGTCGGAACCAAAGAGAGAGGTTGGGGTTTGAAGAGCGTACGCCGTGTTGTTTGAAGTGGTGTGGTCAGCAAGGGTCCAAGCTGAATCGTCGTAGGTGGATTGAATTTCGGGAAGATCCTCAAGGTATTTCCAGGAGAGAGAAGATAAGTCGGGCAGATTTATTTCGGGTGATTCATACTGGAGAGTAGAAGACCATTCTCCGGTGACTGGATCAGTGGTGAAACTCAGTTTCTCGCCGTTAAAATGTAGGTCTTTCGTGCCTGTAGGTGCTCCGAGAACCTTAATTGGCACCGTGGCGTTGAGGTCCCCATTTATATGCAAGGCTGTCCCCTCGACAAAGACTGATCGGACCAGATACCCTGCTTGGACAATAACGGAGGTCGTGTTGCCAATGTTCGAAGTGTACGCACCCCACTGATCGTTCCGTGCAAAATCAGGGACCCAGTAGTTATAAGCCGTGTTTCGGTCCAGAATGTAGACTAGAAGACCGCCAATTTGGACAACGCGGCGTGCAGATTCAGTTTGCCAGTTAATCGTCGTCGTCCCGTTGGCAGACTTTGTGATGACACCAGAACCCTCGACACAAGTTGCTGGACTTGAGGTAATGACCGACAATTCATGCAATTCTCCAGGTCCACCGTACACAACCAAGACCGTGCTCTTCTCAAATTTCTTCCAGGTGAAGATCTCTGCTGTTGAATATAATAAGGTTGTGCCTCCGAGATCATAATCAGTTACATGCCATTTTGAATCCCTGCCACTCAATGTCAAACTTCCACCTAATTGTGGGATAGATAAAGTGCCTCTGCTTGTTTTGAGACTCAATGTGTAGCTGGCTGAACTTTCTTGTTGATAGTCTGCGTGTCTCACGATGTAGAAGTTCGTAGAGGATCCATTTCCAAAGAGAGGAGTGGTGATGATTGCTGATGTGTCAGTATAAGTACCACTAACTGCGTCGCCCACAGATGCAGTGAGGTACGCAGGGCTTCCAAGGTCAGCGTTTATTTCACCCAAGCAGACTATTGAGGGAAGAGTTTATAGATAGATCCTTTACCTGACTTTGAGAAAGTTTGCCTCCAGCTTCAGCTCGCTGTATTTCTCACGATATAACTCGCGGTTCTCAGCGATCGAGGCTCCGTAGTCGTATGAGGTATAACCACCCGAATGGCCTAGGTTGCCCCAGTTCGTCCCCCCATCTATGAAGAGTCAGCATTTATACTTTGTAGAGTAATGAATCTATCATACATATCATATAAATGTTCAATAGACTAACTCCGGAAGCAAAATTGTTCTTATAGAACACCCGTTCAAATTCCATATTCAAGAGAACGGAGCATTTTTCAAACCCCTGAACATAGTTAGTTCCTGACCAGATTCTTAAACCGTATGATTGGAGCTCACCGGGCCACCCCAAGGATCAAAGGAGCCGCCTTGGAATTCATCAATAGATTCAAAGGTCGATGGGCTTTCTCTCTCATGAGTAGCATGAAAGTACGTTGGGAGGTTCCCAGACGGCCAAGTATAGGGATTTGCACAGTCAAACCCCAAAGGATAGCTATCGAAGCCATATATATCTACATCTCCTTCTGTGGTTCCATCCACAACATATCCAGGGGCGAAATACCCTTTCGGAGCTAGCAATCATCAGTATCTGAGTGTCGGCATCATCATATATGTCTAGGTACTTACAGGCATCATTGCTAATGAAAGGAACCACTATTCCAGCATCTCTTAACTGTTTCTTGACGTACGCAAAGTAAACTGGGTCAGGGAAACCTCCCGTAACATTTCCGGTTGATCCTGTATACTCGTTTTCTGGCTGGACCAGGATGACGGGACCCCCATTGGTAATCTGGGCTTTCGCAATCGCTGCACCAGCATTCGCAACGTAATTGTCTGTAGCAGCTAAATAGTCGGGTGCTCGGGTTCGAAGTTGCCCTTTGACTCTTTGCAACCACCCAGGGAAACCGCCTCCACTTGATTCGGCATTGATGTATGGACCAGGACGAGCAATGAGATATATACCAGCTTGCTTTGCAGCTTCAAAGAATGGCTCCAAAGCAAATATGCCGTCTGCACGATAAGTCCCTGGCTCCCCTTCTAGCAAAGCCCAATCGATGTAGAAGGATACAGCATTAAACCCCAAAGCCTTGGTCTTTTGAAGGATATCGAGCCATAGATCCGGTACAGGTAGACGATACGGGTGGAACTCTCCACTGAATATAAAAATCCGTTCACCATAAACCGTCAAGGAATGCTCGTCATAAGTAACCTGCTCGAGGGGTTAGCTACATACGTTGTATCGGAAGCATTCTGCCTTCAGGTCGAAGGCCAGCCTGGGCGATTCAAGGCTTGGAGAGCATTTACAATATTCTGAAGGCCATCACTCTCTCTTTCGATGAGCATCTGTCTCCCTCCAACTGACAAAGCAACCGCCTGCGCGGCAAGTGTAACAATCGTGAGAGCACGTGAGATCCTCATTCTGGCAGATTGTCGGATTTCCTGTGCCAGCATAGGTAACCTTCAAGAATCCACCGAGGGAGATCCCTTCTTATGCTACGCACCATGCGAGAATACGAGCAGCGACTAAGTACAATAGCCAGCGACTTGCACGAATACCCCCTCTCATCCATGCTTGGAATTTCGGGGCTATATGCTCCGTCAGAAGGTTACGGCAGAATAGACTATTCAACTTTCGAGGAGATCTTGACGATCGTCGGGCTGGCTTTACGCGGAATGGTACAACGTTGTGCCTTGTCCTCCGGCATTAAGGTCCCTGTCAAAAGGCGGGGGAAGTTCAACTGTTCAAGGGGTTATTAACGCACGAATCGGTGCACTCTCGGGCCTTTTCAACAGCATTCAGCGAGCAAAGGCACTCTCCAGCGGCAGTGGCACCCGCGAAAACCAGTGCATTGCATCGTTATTGAGGATCCACAATCGTAGTGAGGATTGCAACAGAGAAGATCATGGAGATGAAGGAATTGGCAACACTTGTCGACTTCCAGCTTACCAGACATGGCGACGTATCCCGATGGAGTTAACCCAGAATACAGCATTTTGGTTGCATATGGGAGTACTACTCCTAGGCATGGAGGAGAAGAAGGTCTGCAATTTCTATCCGGTAGAATACATATAATAAATAATGCAGGCAGTCTGTGTAAGTGGGAAGGTAAAGAACCTTTCTGATGACTTCTCGCTTGGAGCAACTACACCCCCTGCTTGTGAGCGTACAGATCAGAGTATCAAGTGAGAAATTAATTATCAAAACCAGATCAGTAACTGGACTGTTAAGAAGGTTGCAATAATGCAATTTACAACATTTGTAAAGGTACCAGGAACATATAACCTTGTTCATGAGAAGGACTCAAGCACCTTGACTTACTCCGCGAATCAGAGTCACGTGCAAAAGGCCTTTCGGTTGGCGAAATCCCGAAGGCTTCAAAGTTCAACCTCCGACCCCTACTTGGTATACCAGGTATCAAAGTCGACGACCGCCACAATGGCCGCCTCTATGCTACGACGGTTCCTCATGCCATCCGTGCGGATGCCCCTTCGGATTACTAGTCAACCTGCATCTGCTCCTCAATTGCGACGCAACTTCTCCAGCACGCCTACCCCCTTCGCAACCTACAACCAGGTCGCAAAGGTACTGCCTCTCTTTCCACATATCGGCTTTCTCCTCTCCCTGACCATGTCTTTCTAACGCGCGCGCTATACGTAGGGATGCCGGAAAGCACAACGCGCGCGTAAAGCTGTCAGTCCAGCATTACACGATGTCAAAGCTTCTCAGCTCAAAGGGGTGTGCGTCAAGGTCGGGATCACCAAGCCCAAGAAGCCCAATTCGGCAGAGCGGAAGACGGCAAGAGTCAGGTTGTCGACGGGAAGGGTCATAACGGCATATATCCCGGGAGAGGGACACAATGTCCAGCAGCATAGTGTGGTTCTTGTGAGAGGAGGGAGAAGCCAGGATTGTCCTGGTGTGAGATACCATTTGGTTAGAGGGGCCATGGATCTGGTGAGTTCAATATTCTTTTACTCGGAATAGATGATGGTGTTTGCGAATAATATCGGAACAACACATTTCTAGCAGAAGGAGATGGCTAATATATGCTGTTCTAGGGTGGTGTGGGAAATAGAGCAACAAGTCGATCGAAATACGGAACGAAGAAGCCTAAGAAGGCTGCCGCTACCTAGAACTGAGCACAGCTGCTCATAAAATGGTCACTCGGTTTGGATGAAGATAGTATGTCTATAAGTATTATGGCGTTCAGGCATGCTCAAATACGTTTCATACGTCGATACAATGTACTATAGCCTCAGGGAACAGACAGAGACGGTTCCCAGCTGGTAATGAAAGCCGATCACTGGTAAAAAGCCTCTATTTCGCACATGGCAAATCCGGAGTGTCGTTCGTATTCCTGGCATTTTTTGTCGTCTCCAGGTCCCAATCCAATGAAGAAATCTACAACGGTGCCATTATGTCTCGCTCCAACGCCGCCCTACCGTTCCGGATAAGTAGTAGATCATCATGTTTTATTTACAAAAATGCAGTCCCTTTAGAAAGAAGGATGTTTATTCGGGTTTTTAGTCCTGCTGGTTCTCATATCCCTCTGGCTTTGATAAACCGTTAATATCGAAAAATCGAGAAGTGCCTATTGACTGTTAGCAATAATTCTGGAGGAAATGTTTCTCGCTCTTACAGGAATATCCCTTCCAATCAAAGTTGTCCTTTGGATTGCAATGGCACTTCAGATCCAGCCTTGTCTTCTCGCCAGTAGGGCAGTGCGTGAACGGGACGTGGTAATACGCGATATCGTTGAAGAAATGGATCTCTTCTTTCTTCAAGAGAAGACCGGCAGCGATCGAATGAACAGGGGCATCACCCCAACGTTCGTAGAAGAACCCTCCATCCTGGTCGAGAGCTTCAAAGTAATCTAAGTAAGCTTTCGATCGGAGCCAATCAAGGTTGCCGATTTCAAAATTAGACCACTGCACGATTTTGTAAGTATTCTGTTCTAAAGGTTCGTTATCAGCACTCACCATATGGCAATGGTTGTAAGTTTCTCCACCATCATCACTCAAGAAACCCATAGAGTTCCCCTCAGCAATATGCTCGGGATGGGCCTTCATGAATTTCTTTGTGCTATCCCACAGAGTAGGGATCGTCTCGACATACTCGTAAAGGCTCAGCACAAAGCTGTACTTCTTCTTGTTGTCGGCCATAAATTTGAATGGGTCGTAATCAATGTCGCAAAACAGCTCAATGCTAGGCTCAACTCGCCAGTACCATTCGTAGTTCAGCATCAACTCTTGACGGAAGAAGAATCCAGATTCGAATCGACACATGTGACGGTAGCTGACGGAGTCTCCGTAGATAATCTTCCTCTGGGCCATGTCTTCACGAACCTTGCGGGCCCTGTCCTGATCAATATGATCCGGGAAGGACCAATGCTCTACGGGAATCTGACCATAGTGAGTTTTGCCAGATACGAGAGAAGTGGTAACCTTCTTGAAGGTCTCATCGAAGGGCTTGTCGTTCAAAAAGACCCAATCGTAATGGAACTTCCGATTGAATCGATCTTCCACTTGACGAATAGACCGTGCAATCTCCCACAAGTCCGAGTTTCTTGCTAATGTTACGAAGGTCGCGTTCATTCTCGGGCCATCTGCAGTGGCAGGCGGAAGTCCCGCGGGTGTGTTGGGCGTCGTCTCAGTCGAGAGGTTTGTGTCTCCATCTGCTGGCTTCTGTCCAGCCTGTGGGTTCTTTCCAGCCTGTGATAATATGCCACTCTTGGTGAATTCGCTCAGGTTCCCTAATCGTTGGGTCGAAGAGGAAGAAGAGATGAAGTACACCACTGCAAGTCCCTAGACGTTGATCAATTTCAGCCTCGTTCGAGGTGTTGAGAAGAAGAGATCTGGAGACGTACGAAGAAGGCAAAGAGAATATATCTCAAGTACCTTGCCGTGCCGGAAGCCATTGTGGACGAATTGGCTGATTGTTGATGTTTATTATCTGGTGATCCCATAGACCAGGATCATGCGCGGCTGTGCCAAAGGAGCTCTAGAGAAGGGCTCTAAAGAGGGGAAGAAACAAATGGCATTCCAGTCAGTGCGATGGAGAAGAAGAGCGAGAAGAAGAGGCTGGAGAAAGAAGATAAGGTAATGAATAGGGGAAGAAAAGGTCAAAAGATTCGGACACGCGCAGTACCTTACGTGGAGGTGAGGCGTCCCTTAGGGGAGGATAATAATAGGAGGTCAATTCTGGCCTTTTCTGCAAGGATTTATCTGCGATTTACTAAATATCCTAACGAACATGTGGTGTGGGGATAGAATAGTTCCTAAAGCATACTAGTAACATTCCTATCTGGGTAAGGGTCTGTTGGCTTTACTGAGAGAGGCAAATATAGTCAGTATTACAGGACGTAATTTGTATTTAACATGTCACAGCACAGGGTACATTATATAATGCACCCCAGTAGTCGCGCGTCGCCGAAGCGAGAGAGGAGCATCGTCAAATTCACCTACCCACTACTACTTGACCTTCCACGGTTTGAAGAATCCAAGATATAATATTCGACGTACAACTCTTCCTATTCCAATCAACATCAGAGCGATAGACAATTGGAGCAGATTTCCGCCTTCCTTTACGGTGCTCACCAGAAAGGAGCCTTCACTTTCATTCTGACCAAGTTCCTGGAGACGATATCATCTCATCCACAGTACAACCCAACACCGAGAAACAGTCTGATATCCCTAACGCCGCCTTTCCTTGCCATCTATCCTGCCTTCATGGAGCCCGCGTCAATCTAAGTTTCACTGTCTGATCCAAGAGATATCCTGACCATGTCGTTCTTTGGCTTCGACGCGACTCTTCCCCGCGATCGTGGCCACAATACTTCCGCCCCCGGCTTCTCCCAGGCGGCAGACCCTTTCACTGGCCTCTCACGCCATGGTGATGATGATGGCGATGATGCGTGAGTTTAGACTGGTTTAGTTCTATGCGTGAGCTGACATGTCGCCCTTCTCAGACTTGATTTTGAAGATACCTACGATGGTCTAGGTGACCAGTTGGATGAGACGGATGATGTGTTTAATGATGATACCTTTGGGGGTGATGATTCCACGGCTGCCAACGGGAAGTCTGTAGGCAAGGACTTTGATTTCTTCGGACAGACTGCCAAAGTTTCGGGTGCGATCAGTGAAGAACAACTCCGCTTTTCTCGCCAGCAGCCAGCTTCCAAGGCTCCTCCGCCTACCTCCACCCTTTCCCAGCCTGCTTCAAAGCCTGCAAGGAGTGGATATGAGAAATACAAGGAGCCGGAATCTATCCCTGATATGCGGGTTGATCCCAACTTATGGGGGGTTACGCCAAAGCAGCCTGCTCCCGCTCCCGCTCCAGCCGCTTCAAGCGCATCTGGTACGCAAGCCGGTGGTCGAAAGATGATGAGTTTGGAGGAAGTTGAGGCTGCTATGCGCGCCCAAGTAAAGAAGCCGGCTCAGGCTCAGCCACAGGTGCCGCCTCAGCAGCAGTACCAGGCCCCTCCACAACACCAATATCTTCACCCACCTCCCCAGCAATACCAGCAGAATTACTCTCAACAACCTCATCAGCAATTTCCAGTTCAGGCTAGTAGTCCATCAAGAGAAGAGCCTCGGCCGGCGCATGCGGGACAGCCAAATCAACAACACGTTCAAATTTTGCAGCGGTCACAGCCTGCCCCAAGTCAACCTACTCCGCCACCAGCTCCCTCCCAACCAACTCATATTTTGCAAAATCCAAACCGCTATGCAACCGAGCAGCAAAGACCCGCACCAGCGGTGCAACATCCTGGCCATCAGCAACGTCATTCCGGCTCACGCCATATCATCACTCATCCGCACCAACTCGCCAATCTTTCTGAAGAAGAGAGGGCTGCCTTCCTCATGGAGGATGCAAAGCGGGCTAAGCGAAACCATAAGATATTTTTATTGTCGAAGGATAACGGGCTCATGACACCCCAGGACAAGAATTTCATTACTCGCATCCAGTTGCAGCAACTTGTGACTGCCACGGGGAACCCCAATGAGCATGGGACAGACTCAGCTTTGTCAGAAGATTTCTACTATCAGGTTCACAATCAGATCCGAGGGGGTCCTCGTCAACATCCTGGCCAGCCTTTAAGCAACTTTGCACAGACCTATTTATTCCAGACAGGTGGTCGCCATGGTGGTATGCGTAGACAGGCTCGAGGAGGTGACAACCATATGCAGCGTATGGAGCAACAGGTTCAACGTGCAGTCGAGGCCGCAAAGAACAAACCAAAGAATAAGCAATTGGTTATTGAGGGCAGCCTGGGCAAGATCTCCTTCAGCAACGCCAAGACTCCAAAGCCATTGCTCAACATTAAGCGTGGTGACAACGGAGCTGATGCACACCGACCTAATAATGCGGCTCGCGACCGTAAAGCTCATCAAGCAGCGGTTAGCGGTAGTGACAGGAAGACGGTCCTTACTGACATCGAGAATGTGTACAATACACTGATGCAGATGGAAGACCACGACCGTCAACTTCCACCGCCTCCGCATGATGACATTGACCCAGAGCTTGTTGGACGGCACATGGACTGGCGAGAGAAAGCACAGAAGCTCAACCAACAGTTGTGGCGACAATTGAAAGTTCACGAGCCCATCGGCGCTACAGCAGTTCATCCTTTCATTGCTTTCCTCTCATTTAGCAAAGGGAAGAAGGCAATTCCTCGCGTCTTCCGTCACATTACCCAAGAGCAGCGAACTACCATCTTGACCATGATAGTAATTCACCTTGATCAGCTTGATGTTGTGCGTCAAGCCCAACTTCATTCTGGTGAAACTCTATTGACGGCTGGTATCCGCGAGAACGTGGAATTGTTCTCATTGGCGGTGATGCCAAGTCTTTTCGCATATCTTAGTGAGGCTGAGTTGGATATCGTCAGTGGTGTTTTGGGTCTGATCCTCAATATCAACATTGATGTCATTTCTCGAACAAGAATCGGTGTTAGCATGTTGACCATGATTCTCAGCAGGGCTGAGCTCATCAAGCAGGCCGGAAATGCCAAAGAGCAGGAATGGGAGCAATGGTAAGTTTTCATCTGCGTTTGCATACTGGACAATAACGTTGACTATTATAGGGTCTCTACCTACAACCAGTTCTTCGATGCTTTAGAGCCGAGTCTCCCCACTATATTCCCGGGCACGGTCAACACTGGCGAGGATGTCTACGTCTGGCAATTCCTTGCCGCGATCGGTATTGGCGCTAGCCCTGATCAGCAACAAAGACTTGTTGTGGCTGTAAAGGACCGCGTCATGGAGACCGTGGCTCTTGCGAAGACCCTTCCCCCGGAAATGTCTAGTCAGCGATTGGCAAATGTCAACCTCTTCATGCGTTCTATCGGATTGGATGTCGAATTGCTTGCATGAACGATCGATATGATCTCATTACAACACTCAACCCAGCATTGAAACATTTTTCTTTCAGCACGATCTCTGAGGGATCAGGGAGGCATAGATGCGGCATGTGGTTGATCGGATTACGATTCCATCCTTCTTTCTTCGCCTCGGAATAAGCACAGCACTGTTTCTTCTGCGTAGCGACCACTCACTGTCATGTCAAATCAAAGGAAGCGGTTGGTTTTCTGGAATTTTTCCAAAATAGCACGGGATGACGAATCGATGGGAATAGAAGTATCTTATTCTTTTTTTAAAAAAAGGGCTCCTCTCGCTTTTTCCCTTGGCCATACCCAGTGAGATTGTGTTGTTGTCGTCTTAGCGCTCCAGGTAGATCGGGAGCATCTATCTACCTAGGGTTTCTCACGAGGAGAGATTATCTAGATACCGAAATGAAACGAAACTTCTTATAAAGTCTACGCGCTGTCGTGATCCTGTTAGCCCCTTTCTTTGCTTGGGAGAGTGAGGCGTCGGGTGATGGATGAGAGGCGCGAAAGTGCTCTTAGCTCTGTTTTGAATGGCGGTTTGATTGATTTGATAGTCCTTCCTTCCTTCCCTCCCTCTCTTTTTTTTTGCAAAAAATATCGTTATAGCACACTATTTTCTACATCACTAGTCGTAGTCCTGAAGACTGTCGTAACTCCGTCACCTACCTAATTGCTACCTACCTAGGTTAGGTGTGGGAATTTTGTGCTGTGCATTCTTAATCCAACATGCAAAATAACCCGAGAAGGGAGCCGAGCATAAAAGAAAAGGGGGCTCAAGCGAGAATCGATTCATTTCAGCGCTTCGCATTTCAGTGTTTTTCCAAAGAGGCAACTTCATCTTAGTAAGGGGATAGCTTATTCATGAATACCTAGGTTTTTGACTTTCCGTTTTCTATATACTCAGTATATACATTCTAGTAATTCTACTACCCTAGTTGGGTCTTGGTGGGATAGGCTTGGGCCCTGGGACGTAGTCTTGGACGCCAGCCATGGACATCAACCAGACATCACCGGGCGACTTGACGCCCTTAGGACCGCCCAGGAAGTTTTGCGGGAAGCCGATATCGAAGGGAGTAGCGCCCTCGATTTCACTGATCTCCTGCTCGCTCAGCTCAAGCGTCAGGCCCTCGATGTTGCCCTTCAGGTGCTCAATCTTGCGCCCTCCAACGATCGGGAAGACGTAGGGCGCCTTCTGCATAACGTATGCCAGAGCAACGCTGGTGATCTGTGTCTTCTTGGCATTGGCGATCTTCTCGAGCACTTTGCTGATCTTGATTGCCGCCTCGCTGGCCTCGCTGCGCCTGCCTTGTTCCTGGCTCTTCCGCTGCTCGTCGGACTTGAAGTTACCGCCTCCGAGAGCTCCCCACGGGGCCAAGCCCATGCCTTCAGCAGCGCACATTGGGAGGATGTCACGCTCGAAGTCGCGGTGCTCCGCGCTCCAGCGGCCTTGGTAGACGGAAAATTGACGCATTCCGTTTTGGCGGGCGTATTCGTTGCACTTGCTGACGATCCAGGCTGGGGTGTCAGAGATACCGAGGTACAGGACCTTGCCAGCGAGGACCATGGCGTTGAGGGATTGCATCAGCTCGGGAATGGAGCAGGTGAAATCCCACCAATGAACGTAGAGCTGAGGATATCGTGTCAGAGACTGAAAGAAAGGAAGCCGGAGGTGGGATCACGTACCAGATCAATATAGGTGGTTTGCAGCTTCTTCAAGCTGGCCTCCAATGAGAGGTGAAGAGACTTGGTGCCATTGCCGGTGGCGTTGATGATGATCTCCTTGTCGCCTTTGCCAGCGCGGTAACATGTTGTGAACTTGGTGGCGATGACCATTTGGTCTCTGTTTCCCCTCTTCTTCATCCATTCTCCAAGCCATTTCTCGGACTCCTCGGCCTATGATTGTGTCAGGATGAAAGGCATTGTCTTCGGCTGGGCAGTCGGCCTTACCTGGTAGTTATTGGCTGTGTCGATGAAGTTCCCGCCGGATTCTGGAGGGGTAAGTTGTAAGTTTAGAGCTTGAAGAAAGTAGAAGGTAGAAGGAGGAGGATGGCAGCTAGTACAAACCATAGAAGTAGTCAAGAATGGCTTCGGTAGTCTTCTGATCACACTCGCCCATGAAGTCCTTCCTAAGGGGTACCCGTCAGGATTGGTCAGAGCAGGAGATGTGGAAGCTCACCAATCGTTACCGAAGTTCATTGTCCCAAGACACAATGGGCTGACTCGAACAGATGCCGTTGGAGCCAACAGTCTGTAGCGGCCCAGGGGCGTCTTGGGCTGCGGGGTTGGAGGTGGGAAGGGCATGTTGGAGGTCTATGGAGAGGATTGGAAAGAGTTGATGGGTAGAGGTGATTGATTGAAGAGCGAAGGGAGAAGCAGAGAAGCAGAGAAGCTGATTGAGAAAGAGGAAATGGAACAGAACACCGTTATACTCAGATATTTATACTGAGATCATTCGGAGATAAAATAGCTACATCCGTCAGGCTGCATGGCGGCTCTGTCTCGGTCAGCAAGCGCGTGTGGGGATGTGTGGACCAGGTCCATGGTGACGTCCCTGAAGCATTAACTCCGGGCAGAGCTTCCTTAGAGCCTGGGCACAGTCCGCCGTCTCTCCGCCGGAGAAACATACCGCCGGAGCCGGGAAGTAAAGCCAGGCCCAAGGGAGACTAGTCGAGCAGCTACTCCGGAAGAAGTAAGGTCCATAATCGTCTCCGGATATACCGTACCTTGTAGCCCCATAGAGCTTCTCTCGACCTCCCTTCACTCTTGACTTCTTCCACAACCATATCTCCTGGCACGTTGCCGTTGACCATCATACAGAATCTACATCCTCGTGCGCTGAGAGTTGGCACTTGACCTCTCTATCATTCTTCGGCCTAGAACCTGAGAATCTGTCTCAGCGTGTCGGCCGGCTACTGGGTGATACGCAGGGATACACCACCTGTGTCCCCTTTGCATGAGCATATTGCTTCTTCAACCTTGCATCTACCAGTCAAGACCCTCGTGAGAATCTCGGCTTCTCTGGATGATGGCGAGGATGCTACTCACCAGTTTGCTCTATCAGACCAGCCTACTCCTGCTGCTTGTTACAATACAAAGCAGGAGAGCAGGAGAGCAGGGCTGGATGCTACTGACAGCAGATAGATAGACAGATGAGATCCTATCTTGCACCATCTTACCCCAGACCCCACGCGGTCTTCTGTGGCGCTTGGTGATGGCCAATCTCATCACTGAAAAGTACCTATACCTTACCTTACCTTACCTTGCCTCACCTATAGCGAATCACCCCCCCTGGATCACGTGGGCGGCCCCGGCCGGGGGCCCCACTTCCAGATTTCTCTCCCACTTTCAACTTTTCACCGCTGCTCTTTAATTTTTCTCTCTCTCTCTCTCTCTTTTCATATATATGAGAAAATATATATCACATCGTTCTCATCTGTCTCACAAATCCAGCACAAAACGCATTGTTGTACACCCCTTTTCCCGTGTTGGTGCGGCGAATGCACAGAGTTGGGACCTATTTAGCAGAGGACAGCTGCTTTATAAAACACCACTCTCAAAATGACGATGCTCTTGTCAGCACAATTGCCGGCCCCCACGATTTCGAAAAGACCGGGGTAAACATCCTGGACCGTCCAGCCGCTGGGGAACTGGTGACTGTGGCTAAGGTTCAATCTGAGACCCATGGACCCCCCTTCTTGAACGAGAAGGGAGACGGGGGCCCTGAGGAACCTCACCGGCCCAGAAGCTTGAATTCTGACCGATCGACGGTCAGCGACTATGATGATGCGGATGATTTCCCCGAGGGGGGTCTGAGGGCCTGGACTGTTGTTGTTGGGGCCTTCTGTGGCTCCTTCTCAGTTTTTGGGATCATCAACAGCACAGGCGTCCTGTTGGCATACTTCAAGGATCACCAGCTGAAGGACTACAGCACAAGCCAAATAGGATGGATCTTCGGCCTCTCACTCTTCCTGACCTTCTTCTGTGGAGCGCCAGTCGGGCCAATCTTTGATGCCTATGGCCCTAGGGCCTTGGTGTTTGCTGGGAGCATCCTTCTACTCGCTTCAATGTTCCTTCTAGGAGTTTGTACCAGTAAGTTATTCCCTAACTGCATTTCGCACGTATCACTCACAAGCACAGAATACTGGCACTTCTTCCTCGTTTACAGTGTCTTGAACGGCATTGGGGGCTGCCTGATCAACACCCCCTGCATCGCCTCCATAGGGCACTTCTTCCTGAAGAAACGCGGAAATGCTACGGGGATCGCCATGACGTCCGGCTCCATCGGCGGCATCATCTTTCCGCTCATGCTGGAGAGGCTCTTCCCCATGGTAGGGTTTGCATGGGCAACACGTATTCTGGGATTCATCCTTCTCTTCCTGCTTGTGCTCACCAATCTCCTACTCCGGAGCCGCCTACCCCGCAAGCCCATAGAAAGTCTCCGAAGCGTGTCCCCTGATCTCACGGTCTTCAAAGACATCCCCTTCGCACTAGTGGCCCTGGGAATCTTCCTAATGGAATGGGGTCTTTTCGTCCCCCTGACCTACATCACCTCCTACGTCGTAGCCTACGGCCACAGCACTTCCTTCAGCTTCTCCATCCTCGCCGTCTTCAACGCTGGCTCCTTCTTTGGTCGGTTTTTTGCCGGCCTAGTCGCCGACATGATAGGCCGGATGAATACGCTGATCCTCAGCATCGGCTTATGCGTCGTCGGCTGCTTCGCGCTGTGGCTCCCCGCCAGCGGCTCCATGGCTATGATCATCGTCTTCTCGGTCATCTTCGGCTTCGTCAGCGGCAGCAACCTGAGTCTAAGCCCCGTGTGCGTCGGCCAGATGTGCAAGACGGAGAACTACGGCCGCTACTACGCTACCTGCTGGATGTTCGTCGCGTTCGGTACTCTAACCGCGCTCCCGATCGCGGGACAGGTCTTGATCGCTACTGAGTACAACTATTGGGGCGTCATCGTCTTTGCGGGCATATCTTATACCGCGGCTGGGCTTTGCCTCATCGCTGCTAGGGTCCTGGCCGTGGGATGGAAGGTTACTACCGTCTACTGAACAGCTGACCGACTCAGATGATCGAGGTCTCCGTATGAAGAGGAGGGACAAAATTAAAAGAAAGCCCACTCATTTGAGGTGGTGGATGTAGGGGTCGTACTTAAATTCTGGTTGAGTATCTTTTCTGATTGCGTGAACTGCCAATTTAACTGTCAATTCGTTTGTCAATTTGGTTATATGATTGAAACATACACACACACATACATCTATCCATACGTACCTTACATAAACACACACACATATATACCTTATACATATATATAGCCAGACAGTCTCTACATAGAAAAATAAGACAACGTTTTCATTCTTTCATTTGATCGATATACCTTCTCCATCGGCGATGCGCAAAAGTATCAGTTCGTCAATCCAAACTTCACTCCCGCCCAATATCGGAACTATTCGTGTGATTGGAGCCCCTAGTCCCATCCTCCTAACATTTTCCCGTACTTAGATACGCTTACCAAAAGGAGCTTACCATTTTCAATTACTGTATAAGAAAGAAATAGGGACAGGTTCTGGGGAGTCTAGAGTGAACAATCCGACGCCGGGGACGTATATTTAAACAGTATGTACAATAAATGATCCACGGCAGCCCAGACCACGCCAGACCATGACCCATGGCCGCAGGGTTACCGTCATCATTCCCTTCCCCCCACCTCTTGCTTGCTAGGACTCGAGGATCTTAACATGTCCAGATACCCACGACACCATCTCTGCGGCCCTCGGTCAAGTAGCCATCCTTGATACGAACGCGCTCGACAATGGCCGCTTTGCTGTTCTCCTCGACGCCCGCCCCGCAATCCCAATGCCTCCCATCTGTCTTATCGTACACTTTAGCCACGTCTTCGCCGGCGGCGGCCACGATGCGCCGGCTGTCGAACATCATGCTTGTGATCGGGGAGTCGTAGGCGTAGGCGTCGTGGATGGCTCCTGTTCTGAGATCCCAGATCTAGTTCTTTGTCAGCGGCTTTGTTTTTTCATCGAGGAAGAGGTTGGATTTTGGTTTTTCAAATTGGAAAAAAAGATAAACTTACTCGGATACTTCGGTCCAAACTCCCAGTAACTAGATGCACATCGTCAAACTGTAGACATGTCACGGGTCCCGTGTGTCCTACGAGACTCCGATGAACCTGCCCGCTCCTCAGATCCCATAAGCGAACCATCCCATCAGCTGTACCACAGGCCAGGGCGGCGTCGAAGACCTGCACTGCGCCGACGAAATCCGCTGAAGCGTCTGGTAATCGATTGGTTTGCCGCCATGCGCCTTCATTTGAGCCTATTGTGGCTGAGGCTTGGGCTGCTGCCCACATGACATCCAGAGTCTGAACACATCGGCCCTTCACGAGATCCCATTGCCGGAGTGTCTTGTCTGCTGATCCTGAGATAAGAGTGTCGCCCGTGAAATGCAACGCTGTGATCTCGTCCACATGTGCTTCTAATGTGAAGAGAGGACAATCCACCATGCTCCCAGGAGATGGGAGAACCTGCTCGTCATCTGGACTCCCGAACGCTAATGGGTCCTCATCTTCGTCGGTCTCCTTGTTGATTCGGTTACTTTGGGGTTCGTAGCGGGCTTTGCTGAGATCCCATAATCGAACGGTAGCATCCATGGATCCCGTGGCTACAATATTGTCCTCTACTTGTAGGGTCCGTACAGATGCAGTGTGACCTTCAAGAAAGCCTATACACCGTCCTGCACTCATGTCCCACACCCTGACAGTGTCATCTAGAGCCGATGTAACCATTGTGCCAAATGGAACATCGAAATCCAGTGCCGTGATCATATCAGTGTGAGCTTGGAGCTCTCGGATGTTAGACCCGGGCTCGAAATGCTCATGTAAAATAGGCATAGATTTCCTACGAATCGTCTTATGCCGCTTCGTCCGTGTAGGGGTGGTATTTGCTGAAGGCAACTTCTCATATATCGATTCAGACATGAACGAAGCATCCATCGCAGAATCCTCTGCTTCCCCGGACTCCTCAGCCGTTTTCGTTTGGGCTAGCGCCTCAGCCTCAGCGAGCTGCTCCTGCGCTTCTTCCAGTCTATTCTCTACGTCCAGTACTGTTGAAAAATCAGTCTTCTATCCAGCCTGTAATGCTTAAAAGATACGAACTGTCATGCTCTAATAATGCCTCTTCTTGTTCCAGCCCGGCTAACCGTTCCAGCACTATCTTCCTCATGCCATTAAGGTTGGCAATCTTGTTGTCAATTTCACGAATCTCGCTGCTCGCCATATTCTTGCGGATGCTCATCATCTCTAATTGGTGATTTAAGGTAGCCTGGTCCTTCTGGAGTTTCGCCAGCGTAGGAGGTGTATCTGATTCCGATTTCCCATCCTCTATCAACTTCCTCCCCCTCGACGTGCGTCTTCGATGCCGCTTGCCATCCGGACTATTCTCCGGCAAGGTGGCTTGGAAGCCTTGGAATAATGAGTAGGCATTATCGTCGTCTGGGATGTTGTTCAAAAGCTCGTCGGGTAGGTATGAGAGGGCACGGTATTGGATCTCCGAGGTAGACAGTTTCGAGCGCACCAGATCTGTAGGGCTCGTCCTCGCAAGAGAGAAGACGCTTCGTTGTATGTTTGGCCGCCTTAATTGTCTATGTAGGTCGCTCATCGCATTTTGGTAGTGGGCGCTCGAAGAAGGATCCGTTATAGGCCCCATCAGGTGTCCCGCCGTGGTGGTAACCTTTCTCCCGAATGCCTCCAGCCCCCGTGTCTGTTTTATGTCAGTATCTCCCTCCCGCTGGAAGGTGGCCGACACCTACAGAGATTATGGCGGAATCATCGTCCTCGGGATCTCTGAACGGAGACGCATTGCGGCTGCTCGACCCAGCCATACGTTTTCATTCACCGTACAACGAACATATAATGGTTGAAGCTATTCGAGGCCGGGGTTTTCTGGTCGGGGAGACGGTTGTGAAGTGAGATATTGTTGCGAAGCTGTTTTGCCGTGTTTATCTCTCTTGGTCTTGTGAAGCCGATGATGCTCGCGTGAACGCCACACGTGTGGCTTGGTGTGCGGCCGCCAGGAACAGGAATTGACAGGGGTTTCCACTGACCTCTGTGACTCCCCTCTTCTGGAGAGAAGACGTAAAGACAAGCCTGCGACTCCGATAGAGAAATTCTGCTCCTGAATCTGGCTGGTGGGATCTCCTGACCACGAAACAAAACTCTGGTACCAATCAATCGTCCAATTCCCGTTCAACAGGCAGTATGGACGCCGCAATTGATCTTTCAGATGCCAACAAGGCTCTGGATCTCTCCAATATTCGGTTCCAGCTCATGTAAGGCCTCCTATTACTCTATACATCATTAAGATGCTAATAAGATACATCAATACAGTCGATTGGAAGATACAATCACATTTCACCTCATCGAGCGAGTGCAGTTCCCTCTCAACGGGACAATCTACAAACCCGGCGCTGTGCAGATCCCAAACAGCACACTCAGCTTCCTTGACTGGACGTTGCGCGAGCGAGAGAAGCTTGACTCTCTGATCCGCCGCTTCCAGTCTCCCGACGAGTACCCCTTCTTCCCCGACGCCGTGCAGACACCGATCCTGCAGCCGCTACACTACCCTAAGATCCTGCACAAGAACGACGTCAATGTCAACGAGAAGATCAAGAAACGGTACATCGAAGACTTCCTGCCCAAGGCCTGTGCGGATTTCGGCCGGGGAGACAGGGGCGAGACGGAGGAGAACTATGGCTCGGCAGCCACGGCCGATATTGCTTGTCTACAGGCGCTCTCACGACGAATCCATTTTGGCAAGTTTGTCGCCGAGTCGAAGTTCAGGGCGGAGCCGGAAAGGTTCACACAGTTGATAAAGGCGGAGGACAGAGAGGGCATTGGCGCGGCGATCACGAACGAGGCGGTGGAGAAGAAGGTGCTGGAGCGGTTACGACTGAAGGCTAGGACGTACGGCACGGATCCCAGCATAGGTGCAGAGGGCCCCGAGAAGATCAACGTCGATGCCGTGGTGGCGATGTACAAGGACTTTGTAATCCCACTTACAAAGGAGGTGGAGGTTGAATACTTGATGCAAAGACTAGAACCCGAATAAGAGAGAGGGACGTGGTACGGCTTTGACCAGCTGCATATTTTATGATTATTGCTGGGGATTTAGATAATCACTAATGGCTTTAACTGCACCCTCAAACTTGCTCGCTTCTATCAAGATCATAGATCCTTGTGGCTTGATCCCCATCTCCTGGAACGCTCTCTTGCTATCCGCCATCCCATCGCCCATATCCTTCGTATATTCGTACGATCCCGCCGCCAGCGCATGCCGCTGCAACACCTCATCCTCTGGGTGGAAAAAGAAGGTTTCCTTCGCACCCTTAATCGCCTTATTCTTCTTCTGCTTGGGCGCATCCTCCTGATCCAGCGTCGACGCTATCTCATGATACGTCTTCGAGATGATCAAGTAGTGCGTGAACTCGTACGGTTCCTTATCCTCAACAGCGGCCTCCAGCTCGTCAATCAGCATGCTATACATGGGCGGCGAGATCTCCGACGGGCAGTTGATCAGGCGTTCCGTAAGGAGCAGGCCCACCTGGGCCGCGGGGTTCGCGAGCACGCTGCCCAGCGCCGCGAGCGCCGGGTTGGTCTTCGCCTTCTCCACCACATACTGCGTCAGGTCCTGCATGACCTTCTTGTCGCGGTGCTCGTGCATGTTCAGGATCGTCAGGAAGGCATACGCGTCCGTCTCTTCCCCGTCCACCTTGACCGTCGACCCGACCGTCGGCTGCGAGAGGATGAGATCGGCCAGCGCCGAGAGGTCGAAGAGCTGATGGTCCACGTCGAGCAGTTGCCGCAAGAGGCTCTTGAGCCCGTGGAAGTCGATGTCGGGCTTGAAATTGAACCATTCGAACTCGACATCCACCACGTCCATGCTCTGCAGAGTAGGTCAGAAAGAAAATGCAAGACCACGGGAAATGGCCGAGTTCGGCGGGCTAACTCACGGTGTCACTGTCACTACCCTCATCCTGCGCTGGAGGCGCATCCTCCAGCACCTCGGGGTCGCGTACTCTCTTCTTAACCATTGTGGCGCTTTTACTTGGGCTGTACCAGGTTGGACACAAAAATTCCGTGGGGATCTTCCATTGACGTGGGATCCCTTATCATCACGTGCGATAAGGTTTCGCGAGGTGAAAATTCCCCCCTAACCCCACCAACATCTCTTCCCCTCATCCTCTGTTCTTTATCCGCAACGGACCTTTCGGTCCTCATTTTCTGGTCGCTGCTTTAAATCTACGACATAAGAATTACCAGAGGTCTCTTACACAAGCCACATCAACCTTAAATACTATGCTCGCCTTAGATTCCGGGTTGCCCTGCTGTCTGACAGAGGTTATTGAGAAGATATCATTACAAACACGCTTTCAATCAACAGTCGATAGGCACTTCTGTCGTATTTCGATATCTGTATTCTTCACACCACTTCTTCTATGAACTTATGCTTCTGGCCTATCATACCTTCACTTGATTATCCTACTTTCGACGATACGAGGCCTGAGAACCCCTATATGAATATAACCCCTTTGTTATAAGCATCCACAGCCCACCAAAATGCTATCACAGAAGCCTTCCTCTCTCCATCCAACTCAATACAAGAATCTGGGTATATAGAAACGAAGAAGAAAACAAGAGTACTCTGCGTACCAATAAATTCATAGCAGGTAACAAACAAGGCGCACGCTTTCGTGATATTGTCATGGCCCCAGCTCAAGCGGCTAATGAGCCGGAGATACGATCTTCAACGATGTGTGCGTTAAAGAAATGCGATTCGATGCAGCACGAAGATCTAGAACATAACAGCTGTTGGAATATGAGGTTGGGATGTGCGGTATGATGTTTTGAGAGAGTTCGCTGCATCCTCAAGCAGGCACGGGCAATGCAGGAGGTGTGAACGAAGTCAAGGTATGTCGAGTACGAAGAAAGAATCCGTGAGCCGGGAACGCCAACACCGAACAAGTTAACACCGCCATGAAGCCGTCGAATATGGAATATAGTTAAACGTCCGGGATCACGAGTTTACCCCACGTGGGTCGGAACCCGTCTCCGTGGACCCATCACCCTCGATCGTCTTTCTCCAGTGTTGCGGGAGGCACACGCAGACCAGAGGGAAAGCCTTAATCTCACCACTGGTAGTTGGGGATGATTCTCTCCGACCTGAGGTGTTTGAAACACCGCTGTCACGTTGCGCTTTTCGTTTTGCTTCCCACTCGTCCGCTCGTGAATCCATCATTACACCCGTCGCCCAACCATCATCCCAGATTCCGACGACTTTGAGCATATCACCTCGCTCCAAGGCAAACTCGTCCCCGGCTCGCGGTTGGTACGCCCAAAGTGTCGAGACCTTGTCTCCAGGGTGGATTTCATCGTTGGAGTAATAGTCCTTGAAGAATGGTAACTGCTCGGACTGTTGACTTGTCATACCTTGAGGGGATGACATATCACCACCACTTCCTGAATGGGGAGACTGCGGATCTTCGCCTCCAAGGGCTGAACTGCTGGAAAGAGATCCCTGTCGTCGTCCAGCCGGCGGCGGCCGCAGGACTCCGGCCTGAATGTTCGAAAGTGGACTATCACCATATTCATCAGAGGAAGAATTGTCGTGAAGTCTTCGTCTTCCCGCCGCGTATCCTGCGGCAGCCCCCGCAACTGCTCCACCGGTTTCTAAGCCATCTCTCGGGGAGTCTCCCGAATGACCTTCCAATGCTGACATTCGCGCAATCCGACCCCCGGGGAGCACCTCATATCCTTCGGGAGTGGTCGTTGCTCCAACTGGATTATATGTCATGCCACGTTGGCCTCTCCTGGCAGGTGTTGGTTGGTTGAGCACGCTGCCACTCTGGCTCCCACGTCTGCGGCGCAGGCAGAGCACAAAGAGTATGATCAAACCAGCCAGTAGTGCCGCTCCAACAACCGAACCAACGACAATTCCTGCGATTGCTCCCCCGGATAGCCCTTTCTTTGAGCTTTTCGATGATGCCAACGGTGACGATGTTGCTGAAGGTGAAGACGTTGCAGACGCTGTTGGCGGGCTTGTCGAAAAGGTCATGAAGGGGGTGATGGTTGGTAGCACTACCCCAGCACACCTCTCCTCCGCTCCTGAGTTATAACAGCATGTGTCTGTGCTGTTCACTCCCCCCGACCCGCAATACTGACAGAAGCCGATTGTACTATTTCCAAATCCGCAGTTATCGGGCTCGTTCTGCGCGCCCTCGATGCAGCCGCCGGATAATGAATCGGCGGGCAAGGCACAATTTGTGAAATCAGCTCTAATTTGAGCGTCGGCATTGCTTCCAGGATTTGAACACAGGGAAGTATCGGCGATGATAAGAGCTTCGCTCTCGGCTTGTTGAGCCTAGTCATTCATCAGTTAAGGGATATAACATGGATTGAAAACCCAAAACTTACACAAGTATCTGCACAGACCGGAGGCGAGTCTGCATCAGATAAACCACACACTGTCTTCGAATTTTGTATTATGGCATTACATATTACAGTGGTCGTGAAGCGGGCGTACAAGTTGGTGGTGTTTGTGAGGTCAACATTTCCACAGCCGAGGAGATTTTGGTATCTGCATACGCATTAGCAGTGTTAGGAGTCAGGAAATGAAAGGCGACATACTTATCCCGTACATAGCTCGTCGAAACGTATGCACTCAGTTGTTCATCAAAGGTCGCTGTACTCGAAACAAACTGCAGGAACGGGCTACACGAATACGATCAGCAGATGTGCGAGCGACACGGTGAGCGATAGAGAACATACAAGAAGCCGACGAGCGTACTGTCCGTTGAAATCGATGCCGATGTGAAAGCTGGACATTGTGTTGAACCAGTAAGGGGTATGCAATTCTGCGCCATCGTTACCGGCGCAGCCGCCAGAAGAGCCAGCGCTGCCGTAGCTGTGTTGGCTCCCATTGACCGGTTGCGCGAACCCCTCCGATGTCCCCTTTTTGATGCCATTGCCTGGTATTGAGTTGAAGCTGTACGACCGCCTATCTCGAAAACGGCCTCATTTTGCATGGGCGCTGATTGAACGGTGTTGTCGTCGCCCTGATCCCGAAGTCCCCGACCCATATTTCGATGCCAATGTCCTTCTGCCAATTACATCTAGACACGGCTTGGTGAGCCCGCGCTGCGCAGGTCGAGCGCGGGATCTTGTCCTAGCAACGGCGTAAGCAAGCCGGATCTGGGCGACCTGGATGCACGGAGAGAGAAAAGAGGTAGGTCGGGTTCACCCACGACTGAAGAAGGGAGACTGACGAAAAGAAAGAGATTGGGGAAGTAAACGAGTGACTCTGGGACGGTGCGAGGCGTGAGGTGTAAAAGAGGGAGGGAGACAGAGCATAGAAGGGGGAGGCAGGAAAAGGCGAGGGCGTGAGTGGTGTTGAGTGGTGGTGAGTGGTGGATGGGGGAAGGGAAGACTCAGGGTGTCAGGGACTGGCAGTCTGGGACTGAGGTACCCTGACCAACCACCCCAAGCGGGAAGATGCGCCCGGGGCAGAGCGGCAGGGTGCAGCGGAGCAAAGACGCACGGAATATTGTTCTCATATATTGAGACACCATCTAAATATACTCAATGGACGATCGTTGTCCGTGCGGGTTTTGTTGTGATGAATTATATGATTATTCTGGTCGTGGTGACCGCCGTCAAAACCGCTCTTCACTCTCCATCGTGCTGCGCTGATGAGCTGGTATCCGACACCGCACGCATAAGGTACCTTGTCTTACCGGCTGCATAATATCCTCTGTATAATGTCCTTTGTAACTCAAGATACGCTGTATAATATACAGTATATTATCATCCGGACTCTGAGACTCATTGGTTCCCACCGTAGTCCTAAATTTTAAATTCCCCTAGCCCAGGGAAGGCCCGTTGTTCTAGTCCCGAAGAGTGAGTTTGTTCCTGATCGTCGCAAATACTCGCTGCTCATTGGCGGGGACTTCTCCAGAGGCGGGAAGCGAGGCCCTCCACGCAGGCATCGCATGCGTGGGAAATGAGAGGGCGGGCCAGCCGAGTCTGATTCCCGATCTAGTAATTATACGTCGTACTTATGTAATATCTACGTATTATCTGCCCGTGGATACCAGCCTTTTTCCCTTTCGACTTCTCGTCCAATCACGACCCTTCTTCAAGTATGCCTCTCCAGGAAATGTCACGATGGGCGACCCAACCTCCGCCGTTGATATGCGACTAGAATCGGAGCTTATGAGAAGGCTTCTTCTATTCTTGAATGCATTGAGCTAACGGACCTTTTCTCGGAGCTTCAGAAGCTTCTTTGGGAAGGTTCTCTCGGAAAGTTCTTTCGGAAGGTTCTTTCTGCACCGTACGACAGATCACAATGTGGAGAAGCAAGAGACAACTGGCTACCGTGCTCTGTTCGACAGATCCTATCTATCATCATCATGCACAGCTGCGAGGAAGATCTAGCTTGCAAATAATTTAGGTAGGCCCTGTAGGTATTTCTCTACTTAGGTGTATACATACACACGGCGAGCGTGGTATCGGTTCCTTTTGTGTCTTCTAGCACGCATCACCCGACATCGAATCCGCCCCCCCGAGCATCAACACACATCCATTTTCTTAGAGGACCACATATACCTTACTTCATCCAAACACATTTGCCCATACAGATGCAGTACAGTACAAATAGTTTTGTTGACTGACGAGGCATCAATCCCATAGACATGTGGAGAGGTCTTGGCTCGTTATGACGTATGATCACCATGGTCGTCATAGAGAGCAGAACTGCTGTACATAAACAGGGAATTTCTCCCAGTTGATCGTTCTATAATCATTCTCTTTCATCGTTACCTTCCTGCAAAGAAATCATATCAAATTACTTTCAAAATGAGTCTTCACTCCAACGTCGGCAGCTCCCAGATCTATGAGGATGGGGACCAAAAGAACGTTCCCAATTCCGTGCTTGAGGAATCGAAGAAGGACAAGCGTTTCCACGAGGGTCAAAGTCACAGTCATAAAGCCAACGATTCAAGTAAGGACCTCTCAAGCTCTATATCTTCCTGGCCAGTGTTCTAACTTCATGGCAGAGGATGAGAGGTCTATTGCCAACAAGCTAGCGCGAGAGGAGAAGGTCAGTTAACCCCGATACTACGATGATTAGTAGCAGAATCCGGGGGATAGGACACGGGCATAGGATGTCGAGCCTTGCTGACAGTTACTCCTATAGCGTCGGAAAGAGGACGATGATGAGAGTGAAGAAACAAAGCAAACGAAAACAGATCCCAGGTTGCCAGTAAGTCATGCACAGGATTCCTCCTCATTCACCTTCATTATCACATCTTAAATCAAGGGCATCATTCACTCGACTCTTCCATTACTTTTTGTATATATGGGCATAGACTTGGCCAGAGCTGATAATCTGGCAGGCCACAATGCATGGCAACGAGCCCAGCAAAGGTGCTAAAATCGACGCCGAGATTGAAGAAGAGGAAAAGGAAACATTAAAGAAGAAAGGGAAAGCTTGAATAATATCTGGATATGGTATGGGCCTACGGCCGCATAATTATGACCTAGGGGCCTATCATGATGACGTTACAAGGCTGCATGTGAGCTTCATATAAGATAGTATGTAAATAAGAATGGAAAAAAAGGAATGGAGTACCGTGGTTTTTCTCTCGCTCCGAAAAAGGGTGTTCGTATGCTTAGTCTAAGTTGTCTAGATGTATTTGAATTATTTATCATGAAAGCCATCAGGTAAATACTGGCTGCAAGTAGTTTGGTAGTTATGAGGCCCGTGGGGTTGAATATTGCTACATTAGCCTCTCTGCCTTGCCGTATTCTTATTGTAAGACGGACTCCGCAGCCTGCCTCGCCTGCCTTGCCTGCCTCGCCGGACCTGATCTTCGTATCCTCCATTCAAGATCCTCAGAACAGCTTCTCATCAGCCTTCCACCGGCCTCGGAAGACGGCGCTACAGCTTGATGGCATTTTGGCTGACCCAGGGTCTTTTTTCGTAGTGCCGACCGGTGACATCGATGACTCCCTCCAGATGACATCCCAAGCACCGCAACAATGGGACAAGGCTTCTCCCTCACAACGCTCTCCGCGGGCTCTGCAGGCATTGATGTGCCGGAGCTCGCGGATTTGGTCTATGAAAAGTCCATGGGGACTGCCCGTTTCATGAAAAGCATTCGCGCTCGGCATCAAGATGGCGTCGTATTGGTCAAGGTCATTATCAAGCCCTATGCCATGAAGCTAGAGAAGTACAAACTCAGCATTATACGTATGTTCGGACACCAGAACATTCTAGGATGTATACTTATTTTCCAATATAGGAGAACGCAAAGCTCTGATAGATGTACCGAATGCGCTGGCCTACGAGCGAATCGTGGAAACCGAGACGAACGGATACCTTGTTCGACAGTACCTCTATAGCTCCTTATACGATCGCATGAGCACCCGACCATTCTTGGAAGATATCGAGAAGAAATGGCTTGCATTTCAGCTTCTGTGCGCCCTCCGCGATTGTCATGCTCGAGGTATATTCCACGGAGATATCAAGACTGAGAATACCCTGGTTACGTCGTGGAACTGGCTGTATCTGTCAGATTTCTCGTCCTCATTCAAACCGACAACCTTGCCCGAGGATAATCCTGCCGACTTTTCGTATTTCTTTGACACAGCCGGAAGACGAACATGCTACCTTGCACCAGAGCGATTTTTGGCTGCAGGTGAGACACCCGATCCTGCGGCCCAAATTACATGGGCCATGGATGTGTTCAGTGCCGGATGTGTGATAGCTGAGCTGTTCCTGGAAACCTCCATTTTCAACCTGAGCCAGCTTTACAAATATCGGAGAGGGGAGTACGATCCTGTTATTACCCACCTGAATCGTATTGCCGACAAAGATGTGCGCGAAATGGTAGCGCACATGATACAAGTCGATCCAGAGTCTAGATATTCGGCGGAGGAGTATCTTGACTTCTGGAGGAAGAAAGTCTTCCCGGATTACTTCTACAGCTTTCTCCATCAGTACATGGGATTGATCACAGATCCCTCTTCCGGAAGATCGCCAATCTCAGGTGCTACGGCTAACCTTGGGGAGGCCGATGAACGAATAGACAGAATCTACTATGACTTCGACAAGATCTCATACTTTTTGGGCTACGGAAATGAGAAGCAGGTTTCCGCGCAAGCCTCGTATAAAGGGTACGGGCTGGAGCTGTTTCCTGTCCATCTTAACATACCGAACAATGAACACCAGGCCTCGGCTATCGGAAGGAGGCCAACAGATGATGGGACTCTGATATTCCTAGCACTTGTCGTTTCTTCGCTCCGAAACACTGCTCGCGCAACAGCCAGAGTTCGGGCTTGCGACTTACTCCTTGCCTTCGCTGAGCGGTTAACGGACGAAGCGAAGCTTGACCGGATCCTACCATATTTGGTATCAATGCTCAACGACAAGGCTGACATAGTCAAAGTGGCAGCGATCCGTACCGTAACTCAACTCATGGCTCTTGTTACGGTGGTCTCCCCTGTAAATGCCCATGTGTTCCCAGAGTATCTTCTACCTCGTATGCAGACATTCCTTCCAGGGTCTTCATCAGATCCTGGTCCCCTGGTTCGAGCAACGTATGCTGCTTGCCTAGGTAGTCTCGCGACGTCTGCCTCTCGGTTTCTTGACATGGTAGCAACTCTGAGAGCGGACGGGTCCCTTCCAACCGCCGATCCAGAGACTGAGGATGGGATCAATGCCGAGGCGGCATTGCAAGGTCTTTTTGACAATGCTCGAGCAGAGCTGATCGAGGTTTTTGAAGGCCACACCAAAGCCTTGATCACCGACAACGATTCCGCTGTCAAACGAGCCTTTCTTGGCTCTGTGCCTGAATTATGTTTGTTCTTCGGCACAGCGGCGTCGAACGATATTATCTTGAGCCATTTGAACACCTACCTCAATGATCGAAACTGGATGCTCAAATGTGCCTTCTTCGAAACTATTGTCGGCGTTGCCACATTTCTTGGTGGTACCAGTTTAGAGGAGTTCATCTTGCCGTTAATGGTACAAGCCTTGACGGATCCAGAAGAGTTTGTAGTGCAAAAGGTGCTGCATTCGCTCGCTAGCATGTCAGAACTGGGCCTCTTCCAGAGATCGAAGACTTGGGAACTTGTCGACGTTGTCGCGCGCTTCACGGCCCATCCCAATATCTGGATTCGTGAAGCTGCGACAAACTTTCTCTCTTCGGCGACAATTTTCTTGTCAGCCGCCGACAACCAGTGTATTATTCTTCCTCTCATCAGACCGTATCTAAAAACGCCGACAAAGGACTTATCTGAGTTGGGCTTGCTTGATAACTTAAAGAAGCCATTATCAAGGGCCGTCCTTGATTTGTCAATAACGTGGGCTACTAAGGTTGACAAGGGTATATTCTGGAAACCAGTGAATCAATCACGGACCTTCTCCTTCGACTCAAATACCTTGATACCGACGATATCTGCCAAGGATCTTGCGCAAAACGCTCTACAAAGAATACCTAAAAATGAAGAAGATGAACAATGGCTAGCAAAGCTGAGGAATATGGGCCTCGGTCATGATGATGATTTCAAACTACTTGCGCTGAGAGGGTACATTTGGCGGCTGGCACGCTCGAAGGCTAGGGAATCCGAACAGCAACCGACATATCTCAACGGTATCATTAATTTGCGCAATATCAATATTACGCCACAAACAGTCATGTTCGACGACCAGCAAGTTATGGATGAGCCACTCCGTCCGATCGCTTCACACACCATTAAAGATGCGCTCCTCGACGCCTCTATGGCAATTGATGAATCGATTCCGCCGAAGCGTGGCTCTGCTATACCAAATGGTAATGGTAATGGCAAGCTCAACGACGAAGAAAGGGGTTCCCTACCGGATACTAGCCCAAGTATGCCCCCCAAAGATCCAAACAGTGGAATTCGCCATCAAGGTAGCGCCATGAATCTTCTGAACCGCAAAGACCAAACAAAGTCCTTCCCTGAAACCGGCATGACTACGACCAGTGCCTTCGGGCAAGTTGAAGGTCCTCTCTCGCGCAGTACAGGGGAGCGTTCAGCCATCGCGTTGGCAAAAGAGAACGCGGGGGTCACACAAGATCGGATTCGATTTAGAGCGGCTCACACTTATTCAGGCAATGATCCAAGTATATTGAAGATGCTTGATGCAATGTATGTGGACAATTATCCCAACGATATTGCCGAATTTGGCCCCATGATCGCACCTTCAAGTCGACGAAAAGTTATCAGCAGAAGCAGCAGCCATGCGGGCGATAGACCTTGGAAACCCGAGGGCATTCTCGTAGCCACCTTCTCTGAACATGTTGGTCCTATTAAGCACATCGCAGTCGCTCCAGATCATGCCTTCTTCCTCACAGGTGGCGATGATGGTTGTGTCAAAGTTTGGGACACAGGTAGACTTGAGCGAAATATCACACACCGGTCTCGACAAACGCATAGGCATGCAAATGGCTCCCAGGTTACGGCTTTGTGCTTTGTTGAACACACCCATTCTTTCATAAGTTGTGCAAGTGATGGTAGTGTTAATGTGGTTAGGGTCGAATGTGCCCAAAGCGGTGGATCAGTCAGGTATGGCAAGCTACGACTACTTCGTGAGTATCAGCTTCCAAAAAATGAAGTTGCCACTTGGTCAGAACATTTCAAGATTGAAACTAGCTCGGTCCTACTTCTTGCAACGAATCGTTCTCGAGTACTCGCGATCGATTTGCGACAAATGAAAGTCTTGTACACTCTGGAAAACCCAGTGCATCATGGCACACCAACATGCTTCTGTGTTGATAAGAAACGGCACTGGCTGTTACTAGGGACCTCTCACGGCGTTTTAGATCTTTGGGACCTTCGCTTTAAGGTCCGCCTGAAGGCTTGGGGTGTGCCTGGATCTTCGTCTATCCATCGCATTTGTATCCACCCGACCAAGGGTCGAGGTAGATGGGTTTGCGTTGCAGGTGGTAGTGCGCAAGGCGAGGTCACCGTGTGGGATGTTGAGAAGACCCAGTGCAGGGAAGTATATAGGCCTGGAGGTAGCAGAGATGGCCCGAGAGGGTATGAGCCTTGGCCAGTTGATGAAGACCGGCCCGAGGGCATGCTTGGCCGGTTTGCAACAGCATTAGAGCCAACTGGCTCTAGCAACGCTGACCGTGGTGCTCGAGCTATGATTGTTGGCACAGACGCCTACGATGATGGGCGAGACTCTAAATACGGTTTTATAATTACAGGCGGTTCTGATAGAAAGATTCGGTTTTGGGATCTCGCTCGAGTAGAGAACTCGATGGTGGTCAGCGGCCTTGATATCGACGAGTTGAAGCCGACATTCACGTCTACACATCCCACGGCCTCTTTGACACTGAACACCGAGCGAATCCCACGTCCTGGTCCGACAGCTCCTAATGCCGGGGCAGGATCGAAGTCTCCAAGCACGAACAGAGCGGCCAGTGGGAGACCACCGAGGTCCACAGTAATCTCCCTTCAGCAGCAACAATTGCTGAAGTCGCATCTGGATTCCATTCTCGATATTGCTTTATTAGAATCACCGTATGGCATGACGGTGTCGGTGGACAGATCAGGCGTTATATTTGTCTTTCAGTAGACACAGGGGATACATTTATAAGGTGTCGGAAGCTCACGCAGGTCATATGGCGGCGCTATGATTACGGAGTATTCAGGGGGCGGCATGGGTAGATATGAAATCTGATAATGTTTCCAATCGATACCATTGAATATAATTCTTATTGAAACCAGCATATTGAAAATACGTTTTGGTGTACAAGGCGGCACACTTATTTCCCCTGAAAGTCAACATCGAGGGCTGGAGCTCCGTACAACTCGTCCCCGACCAATCAGCCCCTCGCGTGCCATCTAGCCCGTTTAGGACTAGCCCATAGCCCAGGAAATACAACCTCCAAACTGGTGGAGGGGAACGAACATTTTCAGCCTCGTCCTTCCCCACGATTTACGAACATTCCCGCCCACATATGCGCGTCGTTCTTCTCTTCAGGACAACACACAGGCACATCGACAGGTAAAAGCGCGATCACCATGAGGCTCACGGCAGACCTTATCCAATCCTCCCTCTCCTACCTCAACCCGCTCAAAGAGCGGGAGCTAGATCTCCGAGGTGCGTACCTGCTGAAAAGAACATGATACTACACTTTGAGGCGAGCTGCGTTGATATCGAATCTTTGGATCTACAGGACACAAGATACCGGCGATTGAGAACCTCGGTGTTGCGGGGGTGAGTTTCCCCTCTTGCTCTCCTGTGCCCGCGCGCACACACACACAAACGCACGCACGCAGACCCCCAGTCCTGGGGAATCAAGAGAAAAGGTATTAAATCAGCTGCTGACTGGAAAATGGGAAATAGCCGCACGATGCTATCGATTTCACGGATAATGATATCCAGGTGCTAGGGAACTTCCCGCTGTCGCCGCGGCTGCGCACGCTGCTGCTGGCGCGCAATCGCATATCGGGCATCCAGCCATCGCTGGCGAACGCGCTGCCGAACCTGACGACGCTGGTGCTGACGGAGAACAACTTTGTGGAGCTGGCGGATCTCGATGCGCTGGGTCTTTTCCGCAACCTGACGCACCTGGTGCTGTTGGGGAATCCGGTGGTGGCTAAGGAGGTAGGTCGGGCTCGGGGGGGGAATCTATGCAGAATCATGTTGCTGATTGTGGATGGGCAGCATTACCGATATTGGATCCTGTGGAGATGTCCCAGTGTTAGGTTTCTCGATTATAAGAAGGTTAAGGATGTGGAGCGGAAGAAGGCGGTTGAGCTCTTCGGCACGGCTGCGGAGCCTTCAGCGCTTGCCTCGAAGGTAAGGGCACTCGATGCTGCTTCGTCTTAGAGATTTGATCATTATTGACATCTCTAGATAATGGGTGTGAAATCCCGGACATTCGATATCCCTTCAGTAAACGGCCCGTCCGCCGCCCCGGCGTCAAAGAACTACCGAGTCAAGCTCACGGACAAGGAGCGCAAGAAGGTGGAGGAGCTGATTAGGAACGCGAAGAGCTTGCAGGAGATCATCCGCTTGGAGAAGGAGCTGAATGAGGGACGGATTCCCGCGGGTGCGCAGGGCGCGGATGATATGATGGAGGAGTAATACAAGTACTGTCATATGGGGCATGAAGATTGTTAAGCTACGTCCTCTGTGAGGCGGGGAGTTTTGCGTTTTGCGGATTGGGTTCAGAAAAAAGTCCTGGCGTTAGACAAAGTGTCGAGAGCTCAATATGGGTATAGAGACGCTGCTCTCCAAGAAACGGGAATAAAAAAAAATTGATCATAGATGCTTGCTTGGTCTGGAAGTGATGACAAGGGGAAAGAAAAAACATATGGTTTTTTTAACATTCCATGGAACGCCGCGCTGACCAATGCTAGTAATACAATGCTGATATGCTCATTGCTCCATGCCCTACTAACTCATCTCCACATCCTGGTAAGCATGCTGCCCATCCTGCCCCGCGCTCATCCTCGCCCTCCGGTTCTCCATCTCCAGCTGCGCGTTGGGGTCGAGGGCCGCGGCCTCCTCAGCCTCGTGCGCGTGCGTGAACCCATTGGCGGCGCCATTCGCAAGATGCGAGCGGCCATCGAGCGTAGTCTGGCCGGGCACCACAGCGTTCCCGCCATTCAGCAGGGCTTTAGGACCTTGTGGAGCCTTGCGCTCTTTGACTTGCTTGAAAGGCACGGTGCGCGGCACGACGTCAACCAGGAACTCCAGGTTGTCGAGATGTGCTACTGCGTTTGCTGGGGTGCGTTAGAGTGGGTTGGTTTAAGGGGGGAGGGGGAGGTACAGAGATCGCGGTATTGGATATTCCGGCGTGGTTTCCGCTCGGATTTCACGACGTTGTGGCCTTGCTCGGCGAGGTATTGGATAAACATCTCCTATTGCGGAATCAGTATGCTGGGTGGCAGGTGTCGTTTTTCCGGGTCTGGGATCTTACAGTAGCTAGAGTAATAACGAAGGCTGCGTTGTTGGAGCACATGCTGACATCGTTGTCGAGGGCGATGATCTTCTTCACGCGCGATACTGTGGGGGTCAGGAATTGACTTGCTCTTCAGGGGGATGTCATGGGACTTACGGGGAAGTTGCGCTTGGCCTAATGGCTCCCTCCGTGGGATTATGGGAGCTGTGTTGTAAGGCATCTTGAGATAAAAAGGGAGAAGTGTGAACTGCTTGTATCTCAAAAAGGAGGATTCGGACGGATTGGATGGCTATGAAGCTGAAATCCCAGTGAGCGGGTGATTGATGGGAAATTGCTTATGTCGAGACTTGTCTCTGGGGGAAATATTTAATGATTGCCACATGAGATCTAACAGATGTGATATCCAGTCCCTCGACACTTGGCGAGGGCTAAAGGCATACAAAGTACCTCTACTCGGAGGTACTTGGGTACGGTAGGTAGGTAGGAGATGAATATCACGTGGTTTGAAAGGGGGAAGCAATGTTCGCTGATAAAACCAGGTATATGATATCTGAGTTTTCAGAGAAAGGAATCGTACCTGATTCTTGCCTTACGTATGACGACCAGCTTCCACTTCTCGTATTTTATTGCTCTGGTTCCAGCAAAACGTTTGCTCTGCTCATTCGACCGTAAGCGTTGTCCAGGGCCTCCTATAGTTAGACGCAGTCAGTACCGAACTCAGTCAAATACGCGCTTCCAATGATTTCACAAGAACAAACGACGCGTACCGGTGTCTGGGTGATGGTGTTGAGAGTGAGTGAGTATCAAAAGTTGGGAGAAGATTCAGGATCTATCCACGGACTATTCGACCTACGAGGCGGGAGGCGCGAGGAGACGCGATTCGTCGACCGCCTTTCCCGTTCCGTCGGATCAGCTGACCGAGGTCGACCCCGTCGTCGACGTCGACTCTCTCTAGAAAACTGCTCGTTCCTTATTTCATGTCTATCGTCTATCTTTATCGATTCTATTATCAAGTGATTATAAATCGTCGGACATATTTTCATCCAACGGCTGTTCGAACCCCAACATAGAGATAGACAGGGTCGTGGGAGTTGGGATGGAGCTAGAACAACCTACCTATTCAAAGATTGTTCTCGGGCAGATAAAATTCGGTTGCATCATTCCTTGGAACTCTCGGAGGGCAATCAATCATTAGAATTCTCATTGTTTTGAACTAAGTTATAAGTCCTGTCGTGGGATTCCTCATGTCTTTTCATGTTTCTATTCAAGAATGGACGCAGATTTATCTGACAGGCGACGAATTCGATTCTTCCTGAAAACCCAGAAGGATGAATCGTCATGTGGTGGTACTAAGAGTGACTGGCTAGGTGGGATGCCATCATGGATGCTATAATCCGCTATGGAGGTTTTATTGACATGCACCCGGCTCTTGGAATGACCATTCTTGGTATCCAAAGGACTTGGACGGCGTCGGAAGAAATGCTACCAGAACCAGAGAACGACCGGGTTGAACTGAATGTCGTCGCTGCAGCAGCTCTTCCAAAATCGAGTTCACTTCCCATCACATGGGCCAGTCACTCCGTGTGGGCCCAACGGGGTTAGGGTGGAGTGCGCATTTCCAATTCAAGACGGGCATAGCCGCATAGGATATCATGCTCACACGTCGTATCAGATGCTGAATTTCTAGTTAAAAAGCTGATTCACAAGATCACAAGAGTCTGGTTTCCCATTCTGCCCACGGGCCGAGATGTTCCAGCCTGGTTTAAGGGGGGACCGACCACATCTGGCCAGTCCTGCGCCGATCAAGAGATATGGAAATGGGTGAGCTGGAGGATATTATGCCTCTGGAATTATATCTGTGGATGTGAGGCATATACGCAAAACAATCCTCACGTATAGCCCATCAAGCCTCGAAATCTTGCCCGAACCCCCCTCAATTCGTAGAAACAGGAAACAATATCAGAATTAAATTTCAGCAATGCATGAACCAGAAGGACCTAAGAAGGGAAATCAACACATTAAAAAAGACCACTTAGTTGAATCGCTAGATGTGAATTAATGATCTCACGCGTCCTGTTCCTTCGGAGAATGAAGGAATGCCTGATTGGCCGCATTAGGAGATTTTAGAAACCCGAGATAGAGGAATCGAACCCTATGCAGGCTTTTGCATACTCCGTATGGTATGATCTGCCACTTGATGCAACCAATGTGAGAAGGAGGAAAACAAGAAGAAACAAATTTGTCTGCTATATTGAAACATTATAAATAAAAGTATATATACTCAAAGCAATCACGTAGGTCAAAAGAGGAAAAGGGGGCGGTCGTTTGCGTTTTGACGCTAGCGGAGGAGATCCCGCCTCCACCAAAGGAGGCTGAAAGGGAGCAATGACCGCAACATCGACGAAGAGCACCATATAGTACCAGCTTAGAAAGCTCTAAAACTATGACTCCGTTACGAATAGGGCCATGAACTCCCAATCGTCCTCCTTCTCTGCGGCTCCCTCGCCGCGCCTTCTTCAACGCCCTTCAGTCTCGTCCCGACTGTCTTTCGCGCTCTCGAATGCCGAGCAGGGCGAGGCCAATCCCGCGCCAAATGTCGCCGAACATCAGATAAATGAAGAAATTGAGGAGATCAAAAGATATGAGGTATGCGACTACTATGAAGAATGTATCCTTGCAAGCTCTCAACTAATCAGTTGATAGGACTTTACGACGATAGGTATGTACAGCTGCTATGAAAATCCCACAGCAAGTTGACTAACAACATCAGATTGGGTTCAAGACGCTGCGAAAGAGCAATTACGGCGAAAGGTCCGACGGAAAGAGACTGCGGGGTTCTTCGAGAGGGGTGGGCGAGCAGGATGGAGATACAAACTTTGGGAATCGTATGAGGCGGCGCAAGGCTGGATCGTGTTGACACTGATTGGTGAGCAATGAAGGAAGATGGTTTGGAGAATATATGTTTACGGCGAGATAGGTGCTGCCATTGGACTGAATGCGGCCTTTCTCAATATTATTACAGAATGGCTTTCAGATGTGAAGCTTGGGTATTGCAAAACCGCATTCTATCTGAACGAGCAATTTTGTTGCTGGGGAGAGGACAACGGTATGCCTAAATTCTGGATTTTGGATTCTTTTGCTGACAATGAGAAGGATGTGATGACTGGCATCGGTGGAGCTCTCATGCTTCCATCAACTACATCCTCTATATTTTTGTTGCTGTATGGTTTGTCTTCTGCTCTCGTACTGTACCTAGGCTTACCTCTATAGACAATACTTGCTCTGACCGCCGCAAGTCTGGTAAGGGCCTTCGCACCCTATGCGGCCGGATCAGGGATCTCCGAGATCAAATGCATTATAGCCGGCTTTGTCATGAAAGGCTTTCTTGGCTTCTGGACCTTGGCTATTAAATCAATAGCATTACCTTTGGCCATTGCATCAGGTTTATCAGTAGGAAAAGAAGGACCGAGTGTTCACTACGCCGTCTGTACCGGAAATGTCATTTCGCGGCTATTCCAAAAGTACAGAAGGAATGCCTCAAAGACTCGCGAGATCTTGAGTGCTTGTGCTGCCGCTGGTGTTGCTGTAGCCTTTGGAAGCCCCATAGGTGGTGTACTGTTCTCCCTGGAGGAGATGTCGTCTTACTTCCCATTGAAGACAATGTGGCGAAGTTATTTTTGTGCTTTGGTCGCAACAGCCGTCCTAGCAGCAATGAATCCCTTCCGGACCGGTCAGCTGGTCATGTTCCAGGTACATTACGATAGATCTTGGCACTTTTTTGAAATCGTGTTCTTCATCATCATCGGTATATTCGGAGGGCTGTATGGAGCCTTTGTTATAAAGTGGAATCTAAGAGCCCAAGCTTTTCGGAAGAAGTATCTTACGAAATACGCTGTCCTTGAAGCTACATTGCTGGCAGCAGGAACTGCCATTATCTGCTATCCCAACATGTTCCTCCGAATTGACATGACTGAGAGCATGGAAATTCTATTTTTGGAGTGCGAGGGCGCAGAAGATTATAATGGGCTGTGCGATCGAGAGAACCGGTGGCATATGGTCCTCTCATTGACGCTGGCGACAATTCTACGCATATTTCTGGTAATAATCTCATACGGTTGCAAGGTACCGGCAGGCATCTTCGTGCCTTCCATGGCTATCGGAGCATCCTTTGGAAGAACAGTTGGGATTCTTGTACAAGCGCTCCATGAAGCTTATCCAGGGGCCGTATTCTTCGCTGCGTGCGAACCGGACGTTCCATGTATTACACCGGGAACCTACGCTTTTCTTGGAGCTGCCGCAGCTCTGAGTGGCATCATGCACATCACAGTCTCTGTCGTCGTTATAATGTTCGAGCTTACGGGCGCTCTCACGTACATATTACCGACAATGATTGTTGTGGGCGTCACCAAGGCCGTCAGCGAGCTCTTTGGTAAAGGTGGGATCGCGGATAGGATGATCTGGTTCAGTGGCTTTCCATTCCTGGACAATAAGGAAGATCATACGTTCGGGGTCCCCGTCTCACGCGTCATGACAAGTGAAGTTACTGTCCTGCCAGCAAGTGGCCTCAGCATGAAGGACATCGAAGAATTACTCAAGGAAGACAAATATCAAGGGTTTCCAGTCGTTGAGGATCTGGCTTCCAAAATCCTCATCGGGTATATAGGACGCACGGAGTTGCGTTACGCCGTCGCTCGGGTCAAGAGAGAACACCCCGTCAGCCCCACGGCAAGATGTTATTTCAGTTCCCCAGCATCAAATAATGCTACAATGCCGACTACGCCAGCTATGCCAGCTACTCCACTCGCCACCATGGCATCCGACTCCATCGACTTCAGCCGCTTCATCGACCCAACCCCAGTCACGGTGCATCCTCGACTTCCTCTCGAAACCGTCATGGAACTGTTCCGGAAGATCGGGCCGCGGGTGATCCTCATTGAATACCATGGGAAACTCACCGGTCTCGTAACAGTCAAGGATTGCTTGAAATACCAGTTCACGGTGGAGGCGAGTGAGAATCCCAGGGATGATAGGCACCTGGTTGAAGGCCAGGAAAGACTGTGGGGTGTTTTCCGGAAATCGGCTTTGTGGCTGTCGGATCAAGTCAATCTCGTGTCTCGTGGTAAGATCAGATTAGGAACTCCAACGCAAGAGGAGTCAAGACGAGCGGCTATCAGCCATAGGAATCCGAGCCTTGACGTGATTGATGGGACGGAAGATATCCTAGATGCTGGGGTGGAATTGGAGGATCGGTAATCCTGTGCTTTGATATAACTTCGCGCTAGGTAATATCTATCAATGACAATCACCATTGTCTATCATTTGTCTTGACTCTTGACCCGTCCAAACTTTTTGACCAGAACGCCTCCTCCCCTCCCGACTCACCCACCCACGCCGGAACCCATCACGATCTAGCCAGTCCATTTAATCATCCCAAATAACACACGTCACATTACCCGGAACATCGATCTCAGCGACGAACCTTCCAAACGTCCCATTCTCAACATCCCTCTGCACAATCACCACTCGACCATCATGCTGCAACCCCACCGCCGCCAGCGTCCCATCCCTATTTACAGAGAACTGTCTCGGGAATCTCCCGCCCGCGGGCGCCAGCTGGTGAAATTCCAGTCTCCCGGTTCCGTGGTCGATCTTCCAACTCTGTAGCGTGTCGGACGGGATCAGCGTGCTCGAGTCCGGTTCGAAGGATGGGATCTGGAAGAGCGTTGCGTTGCGGGAGGAGGTGAGGAGGTATTTATCGTCAGGCTGGAAATTTTGGCGTTTTCCTTGATTAGTGCCCTGGATTTTATGTATGCTTTGATGGATGGACGGTGAAATACTTACAGTCAAGAGAGCCGCAGCGGCAGCGGCGCCCTCGGGCGTTTTCCTATCCCCGTAAATACCGCTAGAGGATAACTCCTCGAATGATAATGAATCAGATCCATACAGTACTCTATATGAAGTGACGGTATTACCCAGCTCCGAGACGAGGAAGAAATAGGTCGCGTCTCCAGAAGCTAGGAAGGCGCCGTGACGCGGGCCAGAGCCGAGCGAGGCCTTAAAGGGCACGAGCTCGGTGAGAAGGCTGGTGCTGTGGTCGATGCGGAAGATACGCACGAGGTCGGCGCCTAGGTCGGGGACGACGATGAAAGAATCGGTGGGGTCGACGACGGCTTGGTGAGGGTGCGGGGCTTCTTGTCGGGAGGGGTCGGGGCCTGGTTTGGACAGGGTGAAGGGGAATTCTTGGAGGAGTTGAACACCGCCTGAGGGAAGGATGGCCCAAGATGTGACGGCAGAGCCGGTGCTATCATATGTCTGTGTTAGATCCGGGGATCAGGTATGAGAAGGGGAAGGGGAAGGGGAAAGGGAAACTCACTAGTGGGCTACCGCGAGAGCCTTCCCGCCGTTGTAGACGACGGAGCTTACGGGCCCATTGATCGTGCTGTGGCGGTCGATTTGGGTGAGCACGCCGGATGCAGAGGTCTTGTAAGATGCCAGAGAGCCATCGAGGACTGTGAGTCCTTCGTCGAGACAGTACACCACGCCGTTATGCTCGTCTCTGGTCAACCACGAGGGGTTCGGGTACGATCCGTCATTGACAGCGACTTGGGTGAGGGAATAAGAAGCATCGGGATGCCGAGTCAATTGGAGCGAGGTGATGGTCCCAATGTATGAAGAGACGTAGAGATTGGTGGTCATGAATGAGGTCACGAGACCAGTGGCAGTCAGGGGGAATAAGAGACACGTCTTCAACAAAGAGCAGAATCTGGACACGGAACCAAAAATCAAAGCGCGAAAAGGGCACAGAAATGAAGATAGAGAAGGCCAGCTGAAGATGGGAACTTGCCACATCTTGGCTTTGGGCTTGTACTATGCACACAGTATTGGATTGAAAGCGGTGAGAAGCAAACAACGTGTTTTGGCTATCTTGAATAGAACTGTTTGTTACATGTAATAAATGGCAGTAAAGCGAGAGAGATCTTGTGTAAAGTCAGGCCTCTATTGGAAGATAATTGGAAGGCAGACTTGCCAACTAATATCACGATACTTGGCTTGGTGTTGTTGCGTTGCTACCTGAGGTACACACGAAGTTACCTGGCCGACCTGAAAGGGAGCTCAGGGCGCACGTGGCAGGCTACACGTGATCCATGGTTACACAGGGCGGGAACCAAAAGCGGCAGTCAGCTCCCAATACAGTGGACTCCCGGACTTTAAGATTTGTAATCAGTCGTATCTCCGTATTGCGTATTGTAGATCTGCCCCGCCGAGGGGGAGTATTTAACCCCTCAGCCTTCTGCCAGCCTTTTCTCTATATACAAACCCACGCGACGAATAACGAAACTATACGCTTGTTTCTTTGTTTATTTACTTACTGCAATCATGGCTCCAAAGATCTTCATGTAGGAATCTATTTGTCTCTCCATTGCAATTCAATCATTGGCTGACAAGCTTCGAGCACCGGTGTAACAGGGTACATTGGCGGGGATGCCCTCTATGCCCTCCACAAGGCTCACCCAGAGTATGAATACACGGCAATCGTCCGCAACGCAGAGAAGGGAGCGCCAGTAGCTGCTGCGTACCCTAAAGTCCGTCTCGTGTATGGCACCCTTGACGATGCCGCTGTGCTGGAGGAGGAGAGTGCAAAGGCAGACATAGTTATCCGTTCGTAATACCCCTTATCCCTCCCCCTGGCAGCCCAAATACTAACCAACTTGCATCGTGCAGACACCGCAGATGCCTCCGACCACGTCCCAGCCGCAACTGCCATCGCCAAAGGAATTGCCAAGGGTCACTCGAAGGAGAAGCCCGGATTCTGGCTGCATACTTCCGGCACCGGTATCCTGTGCTGGAAGGACGAGGAGACCAAGACCTTCGGCGAGCCTCCCTCCCAGCCAGCCTACGATGACCTGGACGCCGTCGGCGACCTTACCTCCCTGCCCGACAAGGCTTTCCACCGCGATGTCGACAAGCTCGTGCTCGCCGCCAGCTCCGACGTCGTAAAGACCGCCATCGTCTGCCCCTCGACCATCTATGGCGCCGGTCGCGGTCCCGGCAACACACGGAGCAAGCAGGTACCTGGCCTTGCCCGGGCGACATTAGAGCGAGGCAAGGCGCCACAAGTAGGGCGCGGCCTCACCGAGTGGGACAACGTGCACATCTACGACGTGAGCCAGTTCTTCATCCTGCTGGTCGAAGCCGCCATCGCGCACAAGCCGGAGCTCGATGCCGAGCTCTGGGGCCCCAACGGCTACTTCCTCCTCGAGAGCACGCACCACGTGTGGGGCCAGGTGGCCAAGCAGATCGCCGAGGAGGCGTACAAGCAGGGCTTCCTCAAGAGCCCCGAGGTGGAACCGCTGTCGGGCGAGGAGGCGCTGAGGATCGCCGGCTTCCAGGCGCTGTCATGGGGCTTGAACTCCAAGGGGTATGCTAAGAGAGCGAGGAAGTTCTTGGGCTGGGCGCCCAAGGGAGCTCCCCTGGAAGCTGAGATCCCGGCCACGGTGGCTGCCGAAGCTGCTAGCCTCGGTCTGAAATCTTCAAAGGCGTAGATATAGATAGTATCTGGCTGCTATGAGGGATGTCCGAGAGCGCTTGTCTAGGTAGATCAGTCAGTCTATCTTCCCCATCGAATAAAAAAATAAAAAAAAGATAAAAAAACATAAAAAGTAATATCGCAAGCCATTCATTTGACTTGGACCCAAACCCCCTGATCCCGTGACCTTTCCCCCCTCCCCTCCCCTATCTTCTCGCTTAACCCCCCCCCCCTTTTTCATCCCCGTCCCCCATCCATCCACCATCCACCATCCACCATCCACCATCCAATCCTCATCAATCATCACTTCCAATCCAATTCAATCCACTCCGATTCACACCCCAAATATTTCCATGTCCTATGAGTGTAAAAAGTTCGGTTTAGGTAGTGCGCAGACTGGTTCTCGGGTGGGTGAGGCGGGGAGCCGGGGGGAGGAGGGATGGAAATGGGTTAGGAAAAAAGGAGGGGTATTTGAATGAATTAAATAAATCAAATGAATAAATAAGTTTATATCTCTATATATTAATCTAACCTGTATCCCATCCCTAAAACGCCCAGCCAGCCAGCCAGCCGCCTCTGTGTTTTCCGAAAGGTCCGTCCGTCTATGCATCTCACGCGCAAAAAAATCAAGAATCTATCTTCATGTTATATTAAGATGTTTTTTTGTATTTTGATATATTCTTTTTATTCTAAGATTTTTCATTCGTTTCCTGCACGGGATCGTGAGAATGATCGCGCAATCTCTTCTTCTTCTCGGCCTGTTTCTCGATCCTTACCATGCGCTCCTCCCGCCATTTCGGGCCCCATTTCAACTCGACCCAGAGGAGAGGCATCGCGACTATGCAGACCAGCGCGATGAACGTGAAGCACCAGCCACGACCCATATGGTCGATCATGATATTGATGATGCCGGTCCCAGCAGCGCCCATGAAGCAGCGCACGAGATTGTTGGCGGCGGTCGCGGTGGACGGGCTCTGCGGGTAGAGATCGACGACCAGCGTGCTGAGGATGTTGAAGGAGCCGTTGACGCAGAGGCCGATGAGGAATTGCAGGATGAGCGGCGCGGCCAGGTTGGCGTTCTTCTCGAGAACCCAGCCGTAGCAGAGCACGCAGGCGAGCCCGAGGCTGAGGATCGGCCAGATGATCTCGAGACGGGCGCGTTCGATGGGGAAGTAGCGGAGGTCGTCGCCGCGCTTGCGGTCGATGGTGAAGCCGACTTGGCGAGCGACTTTCTTGTAGTTGCGGTCCAACATGCGGCCGTTGACGAAACTGGCGAGGGCGCAGCCGCAGCCAAAGGGGATGTAGCAGATGCCGATTTGCAGGTCGTTGAAGTGGTAGATTTCTTGGAAGAGGACGGGCATCGAGGCGGTGATGTCGTAGAATGCGGTGTAGATGAGAGCGTTATAGAACAATACTACGGCCATGTCCTTCTGCACCACGATACGGAGCGTCTTGAGCGGGTTCGGAAATCGTAATTTTCGACTCTTGGCCAACTCTTCCTGCGCAAGGCGTCGGCCCTCAGCCGTCTCCGATCTCGAGAGGCCATTGTTCCCGGCCTTCTCTTGCTTCCGCAGCTTATACCACTCGATGAAAGTCATGTTCCAGCCCTGGGGCGGGATGGAACCATTACCAACGACATTCCTGCCGGTCTCTGGCACCGTCAGGGCGTAGGGGACCACGAAACACCCCGCGATGATGACGAGGAACCAGAAGATAGAGCGCCACCCCAGGAACTGCGCGAGGATACCACCGATGACGGGCCCCAGCGCCGGCCCCAGCATAGTTCCCGCGCCCACGATGCCCATGTATTTCCCACGTTCCGAACTTGTCGAGACGTCTGCAACCACCCCGTAGCCCAGGGCAATGGCGCCGCTGCTCCCCGTGCTCTGCAGACATCGGAGAACGAAGAGCGCAGCATAACTGTTCTGCAATGCCAGGCCGATATTGGCGCCAAGATAGATGATGAAGGCCAGGATGTAGGCGGGCCTCCTCCCCGCCATATCCGCCAAGTCGCCAAAGACGGTCGGCGCCAAGCCCTGGAAGATCATGTAGGAGGTGAGGGTCAGGTTGATGAGGGTGCTCGAGACATTGAGGTCGACGCGCAGGGGATTCAGGGCCGGGAAGTAGATGTTGGCCGACGTGGGCGAGATGAAGGCGGCCAAAGTCACCATGGTCACGATGTACCTCTTCTTCCATTTGCCAAAGGCGGAGTAAGGTGGCCCACTGACGACGGGAGCCAGTTCCTCGAGGGCCGGCTCGTCGTCTGGGCCTTTGTGTTCTGTGGATTCGGATACCTGGACGGTTCCGTGGGTCGCGGCTCCAGCTTCCTCTGCCTTGCCAGCCTTGCCGGCCTTGTTGGCCTTGTCTGCCTCGTCTGCATCTTGGATGGGGTTATCTGGAGACATGAGGGCGGAACAGCGGGGAGATCATGCCCAAGAACTGGGGAGGAGAGCAGAGAGAAGGGGAGAGGGAGAGAAAGAGAGACATGGATGGAAAAGAAGGAAGAAAGGAAAAAAGAAAAGAGAAAAACAGGAAAAGATAGCAAGGGCATGGAAAAGCACCGAGCTATGAAGCAGAGAGATATCGAACCTACCGTTGTCAAATTGACAAGGCGCAAGCAGATCCGCCGTCCGACCCGTCCGTTTTTTTTGTTGTTGGGCAGCGCTCAAGGCCGAGCGGCAGGCCGAGCATCGGAGGCGTTCCGTATCAGGCTTATCACTGTCGAGGCTGAGAGACACATGATGATATCAATTACCTACCTATGATCAATGAATTTGTTTCATGCACAGAGAAGAGATCAGTTTTGAAAGAGAGGAAGATGGCATGGTGGAAGAACTGATAAGGAATCAAGAAAAGAAATCCCGAAAGGGTAAGATGGGGAAATAAATAGGACTTTGTGAATACTGTAAATACAGAGAATACCCAGACGGACTTCCCCCAACCCACAAATTCCAGCTTCACAGAGCGGGCAACTAAGCCCCTTCCAGACAAGGCCAACGGAACAGCGGGCCTCCGTGCTCCGTGCTCCACAAGGCGTGACTCCCTATAAGGAAGGTGAGGCACAGAGAATTCCAGCATTCTGGTATTACGGTATTCCGGTGTTCTGTTGCGTCGATAGTCAGAGATGATTTTGATATGTAGGTACAGCGGCATGGGTGAGAAAAGAGAAAACAATATCAAGGGGCTCTTATGATTTATTTTCTTTATACGGATGCGAATAAGAATACATTCAGCAGGCAGGAAAGGGAGCAGTGTGGATAGCATTCAAATAGCTGGTTGTGATGCCTTACACAATTGTACTGCCTCAGGCAAAGGACAGCTAAATGCTGCGATGCTCTTGGAGACTTAGAGGTCTCAACAGGTACAGAGAACCCTTCATCCGCTGCATCCCTTGGCCACTTCGATTGTACCCGGTACCCAGTGCATTCCGCTTCGTAGTACCTTGTCCTCCAAGCGAGAACCGCATCCAAGGAACAGCCCGCCAGCCAGCTCGGCAGGAGACCGAAATCATAACGAAATGCTGTATATCGCATAAAGCTACCTGCGCCCTTGGTCCGCGTTAATTGCACTTCTCCTTTCTGCTCCCACGCAGCTTAACTCTCGCCTTGCGTTGCAGCCATGACGGACTTAACACCCGTCCTCAATGAGCTGCTGAAGAGCCACGATGCTCGCCCGACCGCCAATCCATCTCTCTCCCTCCAGCATATCGATGCTTTCCTGACCGAGGCATACCGCATTGTGAGTTCGCATGCACCTGACCTGCCGCAAGGGATGCTGACGAGCTCTGTAGAACTCACATATCGCATCACTCAATACCTACCTGAGAGGCATACGGCAGGCCTACCTCTCGACCGCGCCCCCTCCCCGACGAACATATAGCGCCGCGAAAGGGCCACAGTCGACGCATCTGACAGATCGCCAGAAGGAGGAGATTGACGCCGAGACGAAGCAGTTACTACGAGAGTTGAATGCCAGTATCAGGAACCTGGCAGATGCGGAACAGCTACGGCAGAATACCGAGACCACCCTCACGCGAAAGAAATATGCACGGCTAGGCTTGGGAGCCCTTGGGTCATGGGCAGCGGGCGGTGTTGGGCATACAAAGTCACATGAGCAGGAGCTGGACGAAGCTAAAGCCAGCGCGATCAGTATGCACCGGGAGAGCGTGCTATGGTATCTACGACAGAAGCTACAAGAATGCGGGAGCTTCCAGGCCTCGATGATGGAGAAGCGGATCATGCGCGAGGTGGAAAAGAACAGGAGCGTCCTGGCGAAATCTCGAAGAGGGCCCGTGCCTGAGCTGAGCGGGTTGAGTGATGCCCCCGTGCCTCCAGCGACATACCCCGGGGCGGCGGCGGCACACATGGAGACGCCGCAGTACAACCCGGAGCAGGAGTTGACCCCGGAACAGATCCAGATGTTTGAGAAGGAGAACCAAGATATGCTGAAGCATTACGAGAGCACGCTGGACCAAGTCAGGTATGTGGAAGCCGCCTCTTGATGGAGGGAGAGTGATGGACGCTGACATTCGTAACTTGCAGGACCGCCGAGAAATCCCTGGTCGAGATCTCGGAGCTGCAGACGCAGCTCGTGAACAACCTGGCGACACAGTCGGCGCACATCGATCAGCTGGTGGCGGATTCGGTTACCACGGCCGAGAATGTCGGGGGCGGGAATAAGCAGTTGAAGAAGGCGGCCGAGCGGAAGAGCACGGCGAAATATGTGTTCTATGCGTCCTGTGGCCTGAGTCTGTTCTTAGTGGTGTGGGACCTGGCGATATGAGTGAAAGTGATTGGCATGTGGATTGCATGTGAAAGCGAAGATGGGGATGAAAATGGAAATGGAGATGAAAACGAAAACGAAAACGAAAGAAAAAAGTAAAGAAAAAGTCAAATCATGAATGTGACTGTCAATCAAGAGCCAAGAGCTGCCCTGCATCGTGAGTGAGACACATGAAGCTGTCCCTGGTCGACATATCGTGATGATCGTATGAGAAGAGCCTCGGCCCATCTTACGCCCGACAGTGACTGACCATACAGAAGCCGCGCATTACCTAGGCACCGTCAGGTCTGTATCGAAGGGATTGTGAGTTCATATGAAGAATAATATATCTTTCCTTTTTATTTCGCAATCATCAGTGTCAATCAACCATCAGAGCAGTGCGAACAGAACGGGCAGAAAGCAGAAAGCAAAAGACTTCCCCTTGAGTGATTATCCATCATCCATCCATTGCCCGCATCTCGTGCTCCCCCCGGATTTTCCATTTTTATCGCCCAAGCGAAGCCCCCCGCGTGATAAATCCCTCCTAATCGGAAGATGCCTCCTCAGTCCTCTCCATCTTCTCAATCCCCTCAATCTTCTCTCTCCACGACGACATCAACATCTTCATCTTCTCCATCTCCTCTCCCCTTTTCTTCTCCTCCCAGTTCTCGTCTCCAGATCATCGCCGCACACATGTCGTCCTCACTCCCCGCCACCAGTTTTCCCCCAGATGTCGTCCCCCAAGCTCCAGAGGATCCCCTCTTTGGCTTGATGGCCGCGTACAGGGCCGACCCCTTCGACAAGAAGGTCGACCTGGGCATTGGCGCCTACAGAGATAACGACGCAAAGCCCTGGGTTCTCCCCGTTGTCAAGAAAGTAATCGTCGCTCTGACATCCCACCTCGCATCTCTGCTGCTGCTAACAGTCGTGCTTACATAGGCAGACGAGATCCTCCGTAACGACCCCGCCTTAAATCACGAATATCTGCCCATCTCGGGCCTCGAAAGCTTCACCTCTGCCGCTGCAAAACTCATCCTGGGCGCCGATTCCCCTGCACTGCTCGAGAAACGCGCACACTCAATACAGACCATCTCGGGCACAGGAGCGGTACATCTCGGAGCCCTCTTCCTCAAGCGCTTCTACCCCGGCCAGCCCAGCGTCTACTTCAGCAGCCCGACATGGGCCAACCACAACCAGATCTTCTCGAATATCGGCATCCCCATACAAACCTACCCCTACTTCTCAAAGGCCACCAAGGGCCTTGACTTTGATGGCATGAAGCAAGCCATCGCTGCCGCTCCCGACCGCAGCATCATCCTCCTCCACGCCTGCGCGCACAACCCCACGGGCGTCGACCCGACACAAGACCAGTGGCGCGAGCTGGCCGCGCTGCTGAAGCAGAAATCCCACTTCCCCTTCTTCGACTGTGCCTACCAAGGCTTCGCATCGGGCGACCTCGCCCGCGACGCCTGGGCCATCCGCTACTTCGTCTCCCAAGGCTTCGAGCTGTGCATCGCGCAATCCTTCGCCAAGAACTTCGGCCTGTACGGCGAGCGCGCCGGGGCCTTCCATTTCGTCACGGGTCCTAGCCCCGACGCCGCCAAGACCATCTCCCGCATCGGGTCACAACTGCAACAGCTGCAACGGTCCGAGATCTCCAACCCGCCGGCATACGGCGCGCGCATCGCGAGCCTGATCCTCAACGACGCCACGCTCTTCGCCGAGTGGGAAGCCAACCTCCGCGAGATGTCGGGGCGCATCATCTCGATGCGGCAAGCTCTCCGCGCGCGGCTCGAAGAGCTCGGCACCCCGGGCACCTGGAACCACATCACGGACCAGATCGGCATGTTCTCGTTCACGGGGCTGAGCGAGACGCAGGTGCGCGAGCTGCGCGACGTGGCCCACGTCTACATGACCAAGAACGGGCGCATCAGCATGGCCGGTCTGAATACGCATAATCTGGAATACTTTGCGCGCGCCGTCGATCGCGTCGTGAGAGGGTGGCAGAAGCTGTAGTAGCGCGGGGGTGGGACTCAGTTCGTGGGGTGCGGGGTTAAATTCCTGTACCAGGGGGTTCAGGGGGTTAGGGGGTTTGAGGGGTTGGGGGTTTGTGGGGAAGAAAGAAGAAAGAAATCCTTGATGCATCATGATTCATGATTCATACAATTATTTTTTTATTCATTATCTATCATAGCAACAGCAGCAGCAGTAGTAGTAGTTACTAGATGATTGATTGATTGATTGATTGGATCCCCTTCTAATATGGAATCGAAATGGAAATTGGGATTAGGATTAGGATTGGGAATTTAGCTAGCTGAAGATTATAGAATAAGAAGAACGAGAATAAGACTTGAATTTTTCATCTATCATGAAGTATGCGTGGTATACAAACTCTACATGTGTAAATGAGTCTTCCTCTAGATTTCATTCTTCGGATTATATAGATAGATACCTAGGCAAGGAAAAGAAAAGGGGTAAAATCCTCATCATAATTCCCATTTAAACCCCCCCTATCCCCTATCTCCTCCCCCTTCACCCTCTCACCCACCCACCCAAATACACCAAAAAAAGAGAAAATAAGTGAGGGACTGACTGACTGTATATACTTAATTACATATTCTTTATTCTTTACTTATGTTATCTTTTGATCTACCTAGCTAACTACTTTACTTAGTTACTATACCTAAAAGGAAAGGAAAACAAAAAGGAAAGCAAGACAAAAGAATCCCTGAACCAGCAATGCATGTATGCTCCTCCGATAGATAGCGCCTCATGAGATTAAAAGGAAAAACACCGACCCCGCCCTTGATTGTATTGTATTTGTAATTGTATTGATGATCCTTGGTCCATTATCGTGTTTGGCGCAAATTCTTTTGTTTCTTCTTCTCTTCTACTTTCCATTCCATTTTTTTCCTTTTAAAATACACACATTCTACATATTGGCTAGCTCCTGGTCGATCATCCGGTCGAGGAATGTGCGGCGCTCGCCCACCAGCTCCGTCTGCAATCTTTGTTCCACTAACGCGCGCACTTGCTTCTTCGTCACCGTGTCCAGATCAACCTCGCGGAGACAGCTCTGGATGGCCTCGACGATCATCATGTCGTCTGGTCCGCTGTTGCCGCGCTGGAAATCAAACTGGCTCACAGGACGGGAAGCTGCCCCGAATCCAATAGGCGTGCGTGCACCGCCCGTGTAGCCGATCTGGCTCTGCGATCGCGAGTGGAATGGATTTGGAGAGTTCGGCCCCAAGAGGTTCTCGCTGGATGGCGCCATGACCATGCTTGGACGGTGCGATTGTGGGTGGTCTTGGTACGGCGACGCAGAGCGATCTTGCTGTCCGGCACCGAGGGACATGAAGGATTGGTGACGGGTTCCTGGAGAGTCATTGTACTGGCCATACGGCGAGACACCGGATTGCCGTGGTCCGCCAAAGCCGGGGGAGTTGGGTGGCATGTAGGACCCCCGACCGGGGAAACCGGTGAGGATTGTGGAGGCAGGCTTCACAGACGAGTACATGGACTTCATGTCGTCCATCTCGTAGGTGTCGTCAAAGCTATCGTAGGCCTTCTCGATCGGGACGCCACGGCGGCCTGGGAGGTTGTTGGCTAGAGCGTAGTCGTCCCAGCGTTGGAGAGGGATGCTGCGAGGGTCGAAGCCTTCATCATCGACGGCGACGACTTGCTTGTTCCCCTTCTCGCCAATAACGATACGGGTGTTACCCCACGTGAAGTTGTCTTGATTCCAGAAGGAGTAGATAGGGAGGACGAACGAGTAGATGGGGAAGGCTATGAGATAGATGATCATCCATCCAACGTGCTGCCACTGCCGCTTGAGTATAAAGATAGCCGCCTGAAGACCATATACGGCGGCGATCATGATAATTGAGATCAAGGGGAATTGGCCTGAGTGGGTCGCAACCCGGTAGATGAGGTACCCAAGATATCCGCAAGTCGCCGGGAGGATGAGGGTTCCGAAAAGATCAATGAAGACGACAAATCTCATACTAAAACAGCAGAATCCGCACATCTCTTTCAACCAGACCAACTCGGCCAGGTTATGGATGGTGGAGTTGATCCATCTTCTTCTCTGGGACAGGAGAACGTTCCACTCCTCAGGTGCGGCAGTCTTTGCGTACGCATCAGGAATGAATTTGTAGGACATGTAGGGGAAGTGCTTGGTCATTAGCGTCGTGAGGTATCGATCTTCACCCAAGGACAGGAGGTTCTTCTTGTGCAGAGTATCGACAACACAATCGCTGTATTCATTGATCAGAGCGTCCGAGATGATCAAGGGTTTGCCTTTGTCAGCAGTGCGCAGACGATACATGGAGAAACTAGTTGCATGTCAGATTTGCCCGCCGCAGGGGGAGCCATGTTCAAACTTACCAACCAGGCAAACAGGTAACACTGCCGAAGAGCGACTCGAAAGCCTTTGCTAGATGATGGGAAATGAAGTATTCGTAAACCTGGATCATGGTCCACCAAGACCGCTCCTCGTTCTCCAGACTGGTTTCACCGCAGATACCAGCAATCTTGGCATTATTTGCACAAGCAGCCACGAGACGATTCAGAGAGTCCTCTCTGACGCTAGTATCGGCGTCGACCATGAGAAGGTATTCATAGAGTTCGGGGTCAACACCAATGATGTTGTTGATCTGGTGGAACATCTCCAGCTCGAGTGGCGACATGGGTGCTCGGTGGTGGACACGGTTAAGGAAGTTCAGGAGCAAGACCTGGGAGTCTCGTTTTCCACGATTTCCAGGCTTAGACTTCGACTGTTCGGATTCCTTGCCAACCTTTACTACCACAATGTATGGCACGACGTTTCCTTCGAATTCATAGAGACCAGAGTAGACTTTGCCATAGTTCAGCTGGTCGCTACTCTCTCCAACCGACTTGAAGGGCAACGCCGGAGGGTCAATCTTCGGGTCGACCCCAAGAATATCCAGAACGATCTTTGGGGTGGGCCGGTCATTGCCACCTCCGACGATCATGCCGTCGCAAATAACGCAGATCAGCTTCCTCTTGTTGTCGTATTGGAGAGCCGTCAAGGAATCCAGTGCTTTCCGTAGTGAATCTTCGCCCTCGGTATAGGCAGGGACTTGACAGATGACGAACTTGTCCTGGGGGGCTGGACGGCGCTTGGAGCCGAATTGCAGAGCCGCGACGAACTTGGTCCCGATGACGGCACACAGGAGAATTGTGAAGGCGAGCAGGATGTAATTGTTGACCTGGCACCTGGCAGAGTCTCGGAAGTCGGGAATACCAATGTAGAAAGCATTGTTGAAACAGTTCAATGTATTGTCAAGAACAACCTGCTGGCTTCCATTGGCGGCCAAGTAATTCGAGTTCCACGTATCCGTGATATCAAGGCCGGGGTTGTTCTGGATCATTGTCTGGACCGAACTGTCGATAAAATTGTACCTGGCTAGGTTTCCCTCGGTCTTCAATGTGTAGAAGTAGTCGGTGAGGTCGTAGATCTTGCCATTCAGGATGAACCAAGGATGATTATTGTTCTGGCCGTCGGCCTTGACGGTGCCCGCCTTGGTCACAAGCTCTCCATGATAGTACTCTTTGATCCGGGGGAGGAAGTCTTGGGCGTACCAGTTGATGTTGTGTAGCTTACTGTTCTTGTACGGTTGCAGAGGCCCTGAAGTATGGACCCCCTCGGGGTAGAGGACAGATGTATTGGCAAGAAGAGTCAAAGTATCATCGGTAACCAGGCCAGGACAGGATACAGTAAGAGGCGGGACAAAGTACTCGTCGAGATTCATCCCAGCGAAAGGCTGCATGTTTTCCTTCGTCGTCTGGATGACCGTGTCGCTGTGTTGCAACTTCCAGAACTTTGAAATGTCGTAAACCTTTCCGCGGATGCTGACCCAGAAATCGGCATCTCCCTGATGAGTGGCCACCTGGTTTTGATCCCAGGCCTTGTCAGAATTTGGGCATAATAACCTACCGAATTCGACGATCCAGAAGATAACGATAGCGTTGATCAGAGCGATGATGAAAACTAGAACGATCTTCTCTCTCCACGCCATTCGAACGTCTGGACGCTTCATGCGGCCAACATAGCGGAGAACGAACGAAGGGATCCACCAAGTCAATGCCCACACGACCGCCACCCAGATACGACGACTAGGAGTAACTTTCTCCGTGGTGATCGTCTTCGGCTCGGCCATCTCAGGATCCATGCTGGCGATGATCTCATCCATCTCACTGTAATATCCGCGGCCCTTCATATCGTCGCCTTTGAAACCAAGGCCGTAATCCCCATTACTGATAATTCTGGACGGAGCGGTTGACCGAGCACCCAGCGCACTACGGCCCATGGTGCTCTGGCGCGGAAGGAGATTATCTCTGCTTCCCTGAGGTGTCAAATCGTTCGGGGGGACGAAGAAGCCACTTGCATTCGGAGCCGGCGCAGCGGCAGGATAGCCCGACGTCTCCATGTTGTTTTCGCCTCCAATCATGCTTCCCAGACCGACAAATGCATCGTTTGAGGGCTTCAGATCAAGCATCCTCTCCGCCTCCCACCACGCATTCTCACGCATCCATATGCGTTCCGTACCAACGACCACCTCACCATTGCTCCAACCCCGTTCCATGAGCCAACTCTCGATGCCGTCTCTGCCATCTTTACAGCCGAGCGGGGCGTAGCGCTGGCAGAACTCATCGTGGTCGAAGTCGGCGGTGAAGTCTAGGTGCTTGTTGCGGCGATTCGCCCATTCAGGCAATCGCCATGCGCGGAGTTGCCGCGAGACTGTGCCTGCGGACCATGCCGAGGTCGTCGACGGGAGCGCAGCTAGGCTAGCAGGCGAGTCATCCGTGGGGTGAATTGATAAATGGTACCATACACGGCTGCTCCCGAGAACATGTGGCAGGTCGATGCGTCCCTCACGTCCCAAGTTCACCCCTTGCCCCTCGACAGGGAAGAGGATCTGCTTCAAGAAACCCTCGTCCTCCCCTTCTCGTCCGACCTTCTCCAAGACAGCCTCACGCCGTTCGCGCTCGTGCTCACGGTCCCGTCCGGAAGGGCCAGTCATGATACCAAGATCAGGGGCCACTTCGGCCACGGCATTTTGCATCTCGCGCAGGACGGAAGAGCCAGCGGCGACAACGTCAACGCCATCTTCCTTCATCTCCGAGTTGATGCCCTGGGTATCATCAAAGACACCACGCATGGCTGCCGCCTTGCCCAGTGTCGGATCGGGGATTTCTAGAACCGTTATGCAGACGGTATCCGCATCATCTTCCTCGGTGTTTGGAGTCCTTGCACCAGGTCCGCCTTCGCTCGAGGAGTCGCCGTCTCTGATTTTGAGCATCTCACTAGCAATTGCTTCATTAGCCTTGAGGATAACCCAGTCTACTAGTGCCTCGTAGAGTCCGCCGATCAGGGTCTCCCGCTCGGATGTCGAGCACTGGCTCGCTAGGACCTCGGGCTCGAGTCCTAGTAGCCCACCCACATCCTCGCAGACTTCCTCGAGAGCATCCTGGTCCATGATAAAGCTTAGCGTGTCACCCAGCTTCAACAATCCAGCCAACACGGATATTAAATTACGGTGGGCCGCTCCCTTGATCCCAATTGCCTTCAGGGAGGCACGGAAGTCATCGGCATTCGCAGCATCATCTCCAGTTGGGAGATACGATGGTGGATCATACGTGCCTGATTTTGAAAGGAGGGAATAGTTGGAGGCATGTTTCAGCCCCAAGAACTCTCGTTCGGCGGGGGTCGAAGCGGACGTAAGGAGGTAGTAGAAGACGTCGAAAGCTCGGTAGCCTGCCTCTGCTGGGATGTTCAGCAGTCCCCGGGAGGTGTCAATGCCGCCCTGGGACAAGGCCAATGATGCAGCGGACAGATTTCCGGCGAGTGTAAGGGTGAGGGTCACACCAAGAGCGGACTGTCGAGGAGTGGAATGGTTTTGGGGAGAAACGGTGTGGATGAAGGGTCGAAGCGCTGAGAGAGCGGTATATAGTGATTCTGGAATAGAGAGGGGAAGCGTCTGAAGGAAAGGGGCCAGAACTGAAGGTGTCGAGGGGTGCAGAGAGCTAAGGAGACGGTTAGATATGTAATGAAGACCAAGATGGGGAATGCTCATCATACCCTAAGACGATACAGCCATCCTCCGCACGGCGCCTCGCATGCTCCCAGGCTCGGACAGCCAATGCGGCGTCCACCGTCCCTCCAGTCCTGCCCTCATGATCTGGTTGTGAGGCCGTCAGCCAGGTGTTGACCACCAAGCTGGTGCTGGCATCCAGCTGGTAAGGTTGACCGGAGGTGTAGATGGTGTGGACGGCATTCAGAAGGGTGGTGGTTGAGACCTGCGTTGACTGCTGGATGGCCGAATTCACGATCCTCGGGGCCCCATGAGAGGAGGCCAGCGAGTACATGGACATTCGATTGTTGGCCGCCATGGTGTGGGAGACGAGGCGTCCTTCCCTCCCTCCGGGCTTCTGCGGCCTTTTGTTGATCTGCCTGGTGCCCCCGGATCACGCAGTATCGAACGTTGCTGTGCTCTGGGGATGGACGATGTCGGGTGTATGGAAGGGTTGGGTTGAGGGCCAGCGAAAGAAGTCGTGAGTCGAGTGTCGGGGAGAAGTGAGGCAAGGTGTGGCTATCGTTAGGGGCTCCGGGGAAGCAATCAACAGATGTTTCGGTTCGGCAGCGAGGGTGCAAAACGAAAGGCAGGGGGAAAACTACGAGAGAGCACCAAAACGAAAGCGGTGCAAGAGAAGAGGAACGAAAGACTCGTTGGATATGCCCGAGAGGCAAGAGATGGGAGAGAAGTGTGTTCAGCGAGAGACGGAGGAGCAGAGGTTGTGGAGGTGGAGTGGAGGTGGAGGTTTGTGGTGGAATGTTCCTCTCTCTCTGTCTCTCTCGACGGGGAATTCCTCACGACGTGAGGATACGGGATACGAAGGACAGGCGAATCGACGAATCGACGATCGCCGGCCACACGGGCTGGCCCCTGGATGCCGGGCTAAGCTGCATCTGAACCACCCGCCGTGGCCGCTTTTACGAGGAGGGAGTCACGCTTACGATGACCTACGAGCGCTACCACAGAACCAGACGAGGCTCAACTGGGCGAACCACAAGAGCGGCGCCCCGTCTTCGCCAGCAGAACCAGCCCAGAGGGACGGGTGCGCTATTTATAGAGTATGTCATCGGCTCCACCAGCCGCACCAGCCCGGCTCCGTCAACAATGCAGGGATGTCGCAGGGGGAGGGATTCCGATGGGGGAAAAAAGGGAATCAAAAAGAAAAGGGACGGGGAGAAAAAAAAAGAATAAAAAAGAAAGGGACTGGAAAAAAAGGGACTGGAAGAAAAAGCAAAGTTATATCTTTGCGGGGCAGAGGGTGCTGCAAACACACAGATCCCATCCTCGTCTCGCGGGCTCTGTTGGGTAAACACAGCAACACGTCCTCGCGATCTGCTCTGGCTAGTAAGTACCGTGCAGCGGACACAGACTATTGGAGAGAGATGCGCTATGCAGGGCCGCCGCCAGAGACAGGTGTTTTGGCCATGATGCCCTCGCTGTGGCTGGAGAACAATGTCAATGTGCATGTCAATGTGCATGTCCATATCCATGGCCCATCCATCCGCGGACAAGAATAGAAGCGCGCCCCTTCGTATCGAAAGGAGAAAAAACCGGTGGCGATACATGTGCATCATAGCGATGGACTCCCGTCGAAGAATTGCTGGGGGCGGCGCGTGTGTCTGGCCGCTTCTGACGTGCTCTAGCCTCGCTGTGCCTGACACGTCAGGAATCCAGCGGCGCTTTAAGCCCAGCCTCCCCCTGGCCCGTACCTGTCTGCTTGTACTGTTCCTATGTCCCCTTATGTCAGAAGTAGGAAGAGTTGCAAAAAGTAGTCGAGGAGTAGTGTTTTGATATATATTAATTAGGAATATATTATATTATATTAATTCATTACTGGATTAATAATGACCTGCCCACGAGTGACGGAGCATTCTTTTGGACATGACCGTGTAGTGTAAGGTAGTCTGTGTGGTATGTGCTTAGGACAAACAAGGGGGCTTGTTACGAACTTACGAGTTACGGCGCCCGAAAAGTTCCCACCGTCCCGACGTCCCCAACTTTCCACCCCGACAACACTTCCATCCTGTACTGACTGTATATTCCGTAGCAAGTAATACGGCTTCAGCTTCTCTCTCTCTCCCTCTCTCCCTCTCTCTCGTTCTCCTCCTCCTTGCCGTTCGTTCCTCGTCACTCGCTTTCGCCTTGGGAGGCTATTCCAGCCTATTCCCCATCCCTTCGTTCGACCCCATCATCCCTTTCGCCCAAGCATTCTAGCACAGGCACTGGGACGCAGGGACTTCTTGAATAAAAACCACCCCGAACGACAGAGACGAGCATTCGATACCCGTCATCTCCAGAGGATAACTCGCACCATCCCTCCGGGGTTTCGACCCCAATCCCTCGTACACCATGGCCTTGAACGTCAACGGCGGTTCGGGGGCCCATTCGCAGCCCTCGTTGCCCGCCCTTCCAGCACATCTGCAATCAGATACACATCTCACGGCTCACCTCGCAAGCCGATTCCATGTCTCCCTGCCGACCGCACAGCTGTCTTCCCACGCATTGATCTCTCTGAATACATATTCCTCCTCCACCAAGGGCCCCGATGGAACCAAGGAGGGGAGTGCCATGGGCGGAGCCGAAGACCTGGCAGACAAGGCCTTCACAAGACTTGGAGCACGCTCTGAGAATCAAGCCATTGTATTTCTGTACGTTTATCGCTTGGCGAGAATTTGGAACCTCTTCTGATCGTTACTAACTTCCCCAGCGGCGAGTCGGGTTCTGGAAAGACAACGGTCCGTTCACATTTGCTCTCCGCTCTTCTCGCCAGGTCTTCGACCCCACTATCTACGAAGCTATCCCTTGCTGCCTACGTTTTCGATACCTTGACCACAACCAAGACCGCCACAACGCCAACAGCTTCCAAAGCTGGTCTGTTCTACGAACTTCAGTATGATACATCTTCGACTGTGAATCCAACCCTGATCGGTGGGAAGTTGCTCGATCACCGGTTGGAGCGGAGTAGAGTGGCAGCGGTACCAACCGGAGAACGGAGTTTCCACGTCCTGTATTATCTACTGGCTGGCACGAGTCCCGCAGAGAAGGCGCATCTTGGATTCGACTCACCTGGAGCGGTGCCAGCAGCCGTGGGGGGCCATGCCCACAGACACTCCACAGGAGGAGCGCAGAAGAGATGGCGATACCTGGGCCATCCAACGCAGCTCAAGGTTGGCATCAATGATGCCGAGGGGTTCCAGTTGTTCAAGACCGCCTTGAGAAAGCTGGAATTTCCTCGGAGTGAGATTGCCGAGATCTGTCAGGTCCTGGCCAGCATCCTTCATATTGGCCAGCTTGAGTTTGAGACGAGTGAGGATACGACTCCGACCGCAGATGACAGTGGTGGCTTCTCGCATGAAGGGGGCCAGAGCGTCACAGTGGTCAAGAATAAGGATGTCCTTGCCATAGTGGCCGCCTTCCTCGGAGTCTCCGCGCAGGACCTGCAAACCACTCTTGGTTACAAGACCAAGATGCTTCACCGGGAGCGAGTAACGGTCATGCTGGACCCCAAGGGGGCAAGGAGTAATGCAGATGAACTCGCGAGGACCCTCTACTCTTTGCTCGTAGCATACGTGATCGAGAACATCAACCAAAGAGTTTGTGCCGCCGAGGAGTCGGTCGCCAATACGATATCCATCGTTGATTTCCCAGGGTTTGCTCAGCAACCTTCTACTTATTCCACACTGGACCAGCTCCTTAGCAATGCCGCCACCGAGGCCCTGTACAACTTCACTCTCCAGAACTTTTTTGAAAGAAAGGCCGAGATGCTCGAGTCGGAGGAAGTGAGTGTGGCGGCGACCAGCTACTTTGATAATTCCGACGCTGTCAAGGGACTCCTCAAGCATGGAAACGGCCTTTTGAGTATCATCGATGACCAAACGAAACGGAACAGGACGGACATGCAGTTGCTGGAGAGTCTCCGGAAGCGGTTTGAGGGCAAGAACCCAGCAATTGCCGTCGGGAGCGCCACTGCCAAGCTCCCGGGAAGCAATTTCGCAACCGTCAATACCGCAGCAACATTCACGGTTAAACACTTCGCAGGAGAGGTGGACTATCCAGTGTCGGGCCTGGTGGAGGAGAACGGGGAAGTCATCTCTGCGGACTTGATGAACCTGATCTCGTCCACGAAGAGTGACTTTGTCAGCCAACTCTTCGGACAAGAAGCCTTGCAGACTGTTGTGCATCCACAGGAGAAGAAGACCATCGTGCAGGCTCAAGTGAGCTCGAAGCCTCTACGACAGCCAAGTGTCATGCGACGGAAGGGCGAAAGACCCGCGAGATTGGAGGCTCACGACATGAAGCAGCCTACCGAATCTATCGACGACCTCTCCGACGTGGGATCCACAAAGGGCCGGAGAGTTCGTAACATTGACCAAGGCGCAGCAGCTCAGTTCCTGTCGTCTCTGGACAACGTCACAAAGGCTCTTACCGCGCCGAATACAAACCCCTACTTTGTCTTCTGTCTCAAGCCCAACGATCGACGCATTGCCAACCAGTTTGACAGCAAGTGCGTGCGGACACAGATCCAGACGTTCGGCATCGCAGAAATCAGCCAGCGCCTCCGAAATGCTGACTTCAGTCTCTTCCTGCCGTTTGGAGAATTCCTTGGCCTTGCAGATGCCGAGACAATCTTGGTTGGTAGCGAACGTGAGAAAGCCGAGATGGTTGTTGAGGAGAAGAAATGGCCCGCGAACGAAGCCCGGATCGGCGCTACCGGTGTCTTCTTGAGTGAGCGATGCTGGGCTGAGGTCGCCCGACTCAGCGAGCGTGGGTTCACCCAAGGCCGCTACCCTGTGCCCTCTGACGATGGAGGAGAACACATGCTCTCCCCGCACGACGTACACGGCGCTTATGGAGCGTCGAAGGAACGCCTCCTGCCCTCTCCATCCTACGGTTATGGAGACAAGAAGGCGGGCTATTTTGGTAGCCACGATGTCGATTCACGATCTGATGCCGGGGCATCTGCGCTTGGGCAAGGCGACATGTTCCGGAATCTCGATACGAAAGAGCAATTGGCCGAGAAGGGCAATGAGAAAACGATGGTGGAGGTTGAAGAGGTTACAACCAGCAGCAGCCGGAAGAGGTGGCTCTTTGCAGTCTGGGCCATGACCTGGATGATACCGGATTTCATGATCCGGTGGGTTGGCCGGATGCCCCGCAAAGATGTCCGCTTGGCATGGAGGGAGAAGTTTGCCATCAACATGATGATTTGGTGGAGCTGTCTCGCCGTCGCGTTCTTCATCGTCGGCTTCCCTATCGTCATTTGCCCCAAGCAACATGTCTACAGTGCCGCAGAGCTGACGTCCTATGACGGCAAAGGTTCTCCTGCCTATGTTGCCATTCGTGGACTGGTTTTTGATCTATCGGAATTCGCGCCAAATCACTACCCGTACATCATTCCTGAGAAGTCCCTCCTCAAGTACGCTGGCCTTGATGCGACGGGTCTCTTCCCGGTCCAGGTGTCTGCTCTCTGCCAGGGGGTCAATGGGAGCATCGACCCCCTTGTTCAACTCGATTATTCACCCACGAATGTGACCGGCTCGGCTTCCGTGATCAGTAGCACGGATCCCAACATGAAATACCACGACTTCAGGGCATTCACCAACGACAGCCGCCCTGACTGGTTTTTTGAGCAGATGATGATGCTCAAAGCTAGCTACAAGAAGGGAAACATCGGCTACACGCCTCAGTATGTCCACACCCTGGCTAATAAGCAGAACTCGATTGCTATCATGAACAGTCGGGTCTATGACCTAACGAAGTATGTCCAGGGAGGACGCCGAGTGGTGCCCCCGGCTGGTCAGACAGCTCCTACTGATATTAATACCAATTTCATGGATCCATTGGTTATAGACCTGTTCCAACAGAAGGCGGGTTCTGATGTGACCAAATACTGGAACGCTCTGGACATCGATAGCGGGATGCGCAGTCGTATGCAACTCTGCCTCGACAATCTGTTCTATGTCGGGGATGTTGATACGAGAAATTCTACCAGGTGCCAGTTTGCACGGTATATGGTCCTGGCCGTTTCCATCCTCCTTTGCAGTGTCATCGGGTTCAAGTTCTTCGCCGCTCTCCAATTTGGGAGCAAGAACATCCCGGAAAACCTCGACAAGTTCATCATTTGTCAAGTGCCCGTGTACACAGAAGACGAGGACTCCGTCCGTCGTGCTATCGACTCGGCCGCCAGGATGAAGTACGATGACAAACGTAAACTCCTCGTGATCGTCTGTGACGGTATGATCATCGGTCAGGGCAATGATAAACCAACCCCACGCATTGTGCTGGACGTCCTGGGGGTTTCCGAGACCGTGGACCCCGAGCCCCTGAGCTTCGAATCGTTGGGCGAAGGCATGAAGCAGCACAACATGGGCAAGGTCTACTCCGGTCTCTATGAGGTTCAAGGTCACATCGTACCATTCATGGTCATCGTCAAGGTTGGCAAACCCTCCGAGGTCTCCAGACCAGGGAACAGAGGAAAGCGTGATTCTCAAATGATCATGATGCGATTCTTGAACCGGGTTCACTACAACGCTCCTATGAGTCCACTCGAACTCGAGATGTACCACCAGATTCGGAATATCATCGGGGTCAATCCCACCTTCTACGAGTTCATGTTACAGATCGATGCGGATACGGTAGTTGCTCCCGATTCAGCGTCTCGCATGGTCTCGGCCTTCCTGGACGACACGAGACTCATCGGAGTTTGTGGTGAGACGGCTCTTTCGAATGCCAAATCATCCTTCGTCACGATGATTCAAGTCTACGAATACTACATCTCTCACAACCTCTCCAAGGCGTTCGAGAGTTTGTTTGGCAGTGTCACCTGTTTGCCAGGTTGTTTCACCATGTATCGCATCCGAGCAGCGGATTCCGGGAAGCCGCTCTTCGTGAGCCGTGAGGTTATCGAGGCCTATGCGACCATCCGCGTGGACACGCTTCATACGAAGAACCTGCTTCACCTGGGAGAGGATCGTTACCTGACGACACTCCTCATAAAGCATCACGCCAAGTACAAGACCAAGTATATCTTCAACGCTCACGCTTGGACCATTGCTCCTGATTCCTGGAAGGTCTTCCTTTCGCAACGTCGTCGCTGGATCAACTCTACGGTGCATAACCTGATTGAGCTGATGCCATTGACAGAGCTCTGCGGTTTCTGCTGCTTCAGTATGCGCTTCATCGTCTTCATCGACCTGCTCTCCACCCTCGTCCAGCCTGTTACTGTCGCCTACATCGTCTACCTGATCGTCGTTCTCGCTCTGCATGCCACTGTCATTCCCATCACGGCATTCATCCTGCTCGGTGCGATCTACGGTCTGCAGGCTATCATTTTCATCCTTCGTCGGAAGTGGGAGATGGTTGGCTGGATGTTCCTCTATATCCTTGCCATTCCGGTCTTCTCCTTTGGGCTACCTCTGTACAGTTTCTGGCACATGGATGATTTCAGTTGGGGTAACACACGTGTTGTCACGGGAGAGAAGGGACGGAAGATTGTTATTACCGACGAGGGCAAATTCGACCCTGAATCCATCCCTCACAAGAAGTGGGAAGAATACCAAGCCGAGCTTTGGGAGGCTCAAACGATGCAAGATGACCGATCTGAGATGTCGGGCATCTCATACGGGACTAAATCCTACCACCATGCGTCCGAGTACAACTACCCTCCTTCCCGTCCGCTATCCCAGATGGCTGGCAACTACCCTTACGAGTCGAAGAACCCGTACCTCTACAACTCGCGCATGTCCCTGGCGCCATCAGAGATGCTTGGCAACCGCCAGAGCCAGTTCGGAGGGAGCCAATTCTTCGGGCAGCAGGAGGTCGAGATGGCCAACCTGTCGGGTGTCCCTAGTGATGATGCGATCCTAGCGGAGATCCGGGACATCCTGAAGACGGCGGATCTGATGACGGTGACGAAGAAGAGCATCAAGACGGAATTAGAGCGGAGATTCGGCGTGCAGCTAGATGTTCGCCGTGCCTACATCAACTCTGGTAAGTCTTTTGTTTCTCTCCATCTCTCTGAACATCTTCACTAACGCAACAACACAGCAACCGAAGCACTGCTCTCTGGGCAACTGTAGTTAAACGGCTTGCTTGCTTGCTTTGTTTGTATTGGAGTCCCGAGGTAGAAATCAAAATTAGTTAGCATCATCAGTCTGGATTTCGGTGTAGCGATATCGATATAGTCGTGGGCAAGGTCATTCATTCTGTTGGCGTCGGTGGGTCGGGGATGGTTATATATAAATATGTGAATTAGGTACTAGCTAAGATTGACTGACTTGTATGAAAACGTAATAAATAAATAAATATCTGACTGAGATTGATTGTTCTGCTGTTGTGTTGAGTGATCTGAACTGAGCTGTGTTGAGTGATGTGGTGACGTTTTGAAAGGGGAAGGGTAATCGGGATGAGGTGAGATGAGGTGAGGCTGGGTGGGTGTTGTTGTTGGTGGTGTTGGCTTTGGGTAAGGTAGGCGGTTGTTGGTTGGATCCTTGATTTGATTTGATCTCTCTCTCTTTTGACTCTATCATGCATGCCCTTATCTCAAAATCTCAAAATCCCAAAATCCAAACCTACCTCCCTCCTCCTTACAAGAGAAAGACAGAAAGAAGATGATGATTAGAAACGAAGAGGGAGAAGGCGGAGAAGGGGGAGAAGGAGATAGAGATAGAGATCGAGAAAGATCTATAGAGTACCTAGGGAAGGGAAGGGAAGAAACAACAAATCCAAACCAATTCCCCCTATCCCCTATCCCTAATCCTCCCTCCCCTAAAACAACAACAACAACAAATCCAACAAATCCAAACCACCACCACCCTCCCCCCCCGAAAAAAAACAATAACAAAAAAAAAAAAAGTAGTACCAAACCACACCTCATCTCAGCTCAGGGGCTCAAGGGAATTTACTAACCTTCAAATTATCACAACACCACAACAACACACTCTCACACAACACACTCTCTCACACATCACATCACATCACACCTAGAAATGTTAGTGTTAGTAGGTCGCGTATGGCTTAGTCTTTTGGCAAGGGAGGGGAGGGAGGGGAGGCGAGGCGCGTTTGGCAAGGGAGGGATCTGTAAGATGTTAGCTTTTAATTAGAAAGACAGCGGGGATACCGCTGAGCTAGATAGGTGAGCTGAGACGAGACGAGGTTGGTTGGCTTGTTTGGTGGGTGAATTGGGGGAATTTGGGATTATATAGAGGGTTGTGCGGGGGATGGGGGGATGGGGGATGGGAGAGTGAATGAGAAAGGGGTGAAGCGAGGTCGTGATCAGAAGCGATGGGGACGAGAAGCGATGGGATGATCAGAAGCGATGGGATGATCAGAAGCGACGGGATGATCAGAAGCGACGGGCGACGAGGTGACCAGAAGCGACGGGATCAGAAGCGACAGACCAGAGCGACGACGACACGTGCATCCACACCAATCTCATGAATACGCTAGATTGCAGAATACACTTTTGGCTATATCACACTCATACCGCAAGGTCACAAGTAATGAGGCGACTGAGCCGCTAAGACCATGACCAGAACGCCGTAAGACTATGCAAGTTATCCACCACCTTGCCATTATTCCTCATCCGACTCCTCCTCGGCAACCTACACCTGTTAGTACGCATCAACAAGAGAGAGCATCTGACTTACATCATCATGGAAGGTCTTGCCCTCGGTCGTCTCCTTGATCAGACCGGCGCGGATGCAGAAATCTCCAAAATGCTCGCCCTCCAGACGCTCCAAAGAGTACCGCTTCAGTAACGGCTTCATGATAGCCAAGATCTCGTCCTCCTTGATGCTGCTCCTGTACAACTTGTTCAGACGTTGGCCGTGGTAACCACCACCCAGGTACATGTTGTATGCACCGTACGCCTTTCCAACAAAGGCAACCTCGGCCAACCAAGGTCGGGCGCAACCGTTGGGACATCCAGTCATACGCATGACGATGGAATCCTGGCGCATGCCGTTCTCCTCAATGACGCCCTCGAGCTTGGTGATCAGTTGTGGCAGGTATCTCTCACTCTCCGCCATGGCAAGACCACAGGTGGGGAAAGCAACACAAGACGACGACGAGAGACGCAGGCCCGAGTATTGGAGGTTGTCGAGCTTGTACTTGGCCATCAATTCCTTGATCTGGGGCACCTGCTCGTCGGTGATGTTGCTTGCGATCAAGTGCTGGTTTCCAGTCAATCGGAACTCGCCCTTGAGAACCTTGGCAATCTCACGCAGACCAGTCTTCATGGGGAACTCGGCAGTGTCCTCAATACGACCGTTCTCGATGAAGAATGTGAAGTGGTTCAATCCATTCTCATCCTTCTGCCATCCGAAGGTGTCGATGTTGCTGACGAACTTGAATGGTCTTGGCTTATCGAACTTCTTGCCCCATAGCTCTTCGACCTTGCCGCGGAAGACATCAACGCCCATGTCGTCGATGGTGTACTTTAGACGAGCGTGCTTGCGGTTCTTGCGGTCACCGTGGTCACGCTGTACAAGCATGATCTTCTCGCAGACAGTGTGGATTTGGTCCGGTGTCACAAAGCCGAACATGCTTCCGGTTCGCGGGTACGTCTTCTTGTTGTTGTGGGTGACACCCATACCTCCACCAGCGAGGACGTTGAACCCTGCCAACTGACCATCCTTGTCCTTGATCGCGATGAGACCAATATCGTGTGCGTAGACATCGGTATCGTTGTGGGGTGGGATGGCAATGGTGATCTTGAACTTTCTCGGCAGGTAGGTTGGGCCATACAAGGGTTCGTAATCTTGAACGGCATCACCGGCAACCTGGGTCTTGTTGTCGTTATCATCCTTGAGCCAGATCTCGTGATACGCCGTGGTCTGAGGGAGGAGGTGATCGGAGATCTTCTTTGCGTATGACCAGACCTCACGGTGAAGCTTTGATGCTGTTGGCAAACTGCTGCACATGACGTTTCGGTTGACATCACCGCAAGCAGCGATCGTGGTCATCAAAGCCTTGTTGATACCACGCATGGCCGCCTTGAGCTTGCCCTTGACGACACCGTGGAACTGGAATGTTTGACGGGTGGTCAGCTTCATCGTCTCGTTACCGAAGCTGTTGCTGACATCATCCATCTGGATCCACTGTTGAGGGGTTGCGACACCACCTGGCAGTCTGCATCGGATCATGAAGGAGTAGGCGGGTTCGAGACCTTGTGCTTTACGCTCGTCCCGGAGATCACGGTCATCTTGCATGTAGGTGCCGTGGAACTTGGTCAGCTGCGAATCCGAAGCGGAGATGGCACCGGTAGTCTTGTCCTCAAGACCCTCCTTGATCGTGCCGCGAAGGAAGTTGGATGCAAGCTTGATGTCTTCGTTGGTGATTGGCGCCGGCTCTTCTGGGAGACCCTCAACCTTATCAACACCGAGAGCTTGCCAGATGAGAGGCTCCCAGTTCTGGTAGCCAGTCTGGTATCCGTCTGGGTCTTGATCATCACCAAGCCCGATAGCTGCAAGGCGCTTACCACCAAGGTTGGCCAGGACACGGTCGAGGTCCTTTCCTGGCTTGTTGTAGTAGTGCTTGTCCTCCTTGCGAGGCCAGTAGTGGCTATCACCAAGGCCGAAGATAGAGTAGTTGACGTTGGCGAGATCCAGCTCAGTGTTGTCCTTAATGGCATCCCAGAATGCACGGCCGTTCTGGGGGAATTCTCCCTGACCAGCGGTGGAGGTAACAAAGACGATGTTCTCCTCGCCTGGCAGATCCTCAAGAGGATAATCTTCCATAGCCATAACGAGCGTCTTCAGTCCCCGAGCCTTGCCTCTGTTTCCGAGACGCTTAGCAAGCGACTCAGCGTTTCCGTTGTCTGAGGCGAAGAGAATTGTCAAAGGCGCACCAAAGAGACCTTCAAGCAGTTGGTTGTAGGCGTCCTTGGCTTTTCTCTTTTGCAGGGCGCGGACTTCAGAGCCATAATCCTCAGACAAGCTGGGGGAGAATTCGGGGTGCTTCTTCATCAGTTGGGTGAGGTGGTTGTCACGTGCCAAGAAGTCCTTGAGCTCCTTCTTGATACGCTCGGAATCCAATGAGAAGTTGGGCTCGCCACGCTCCTCGTTGGTCGGGTTCCATCTGTACAGCGGCCAGTATCCGAGATCGACAGCCTTCTTCGTCTCTTGAAGAACGGTCAGAGGCGAATCGTCCTCCTTGAAGTATGGCAGGTAGGCAACGACAACCGAGGGGCCATTGAACTGGTCTGCTTCGATCATTGCTTGCAGGACTTGGGTGTACGAGCTGTAGACGGCCACGGAGGCGACGTAGGCATTTCCGTAGTTCATAGCGTAAAGTCCAATATCCTTCTTTCTTCGGGCGGCATCGGCAGCTGCTCGTTCGGAGTATGGTGTCGAATCGATAATGAGCATGTTGACGTTCTCGCCAGATGCAATGACGTGGTGAACACCAGAGTTGCCAAGATCATAAGCCCAAGCATCAGATCCGACAAGCCATTGCGACTCCTTTCGGAAGAGGCCTTTGTTGGACAGCAGACGAGTGGCCAATGAAGAGCCATCAATCTCAAGACGGGAGATGACCTCGTCAGCCAACTCGGTAGCCTTCTTCTCATCATTAGCAGCTGCAACCCACTTTGCAAGCCAGGTCTTTGGGGCCTCCGTAATGAACTCCTTGGAGGTCGAGGCCTTCACAATCTCGCTGACGAATCGTTCGCGGTGCTCCTTCCGAGCCAAGAGGGATCCAAACCCGAATTCAGGGGTTGAGGAGACCGTGGCAGAGATACCGGCATGCTGCGAGTTGAGCGCGTTGGCAAGGTATAATCTTGAACCAAAGATCTGGTCCAGGATCTTCATGTAAGCACTCTCAACCTTTGGTTGCTCGAGGTTGTAGGCCTGGAGCGACTCGGTCGGTCCGTCGGCGTTGCCGACATCGAGATTTTGGATGGGCTTCTCGGACTTCAAGTTCTGGAGGATGCCACGAAGAGCTTGTTGAACGGTGTCGGGTGCGATGTAACCCAATTGATGTCCAACAATCGTCTCAACACCGCCCCCGGGGCCAGCCTTGAGAGTGCTGAGTAAATCCAGAAGTAAGGGACCCCATCTCGTTGTCTTTCTTCGGATTTGCTCAAGGACTGCCAATCGCTTGATTGATCTGGGGATGGTCTCAATGAGTTTTGCTCCCAACCAAGGTCGGTATAAACGGGCAGTAACAATGCCCGTCTTCGCATAGATATCATTGGGCTTTGCGGAATCGATGGCCTGAGCGAAGGCTCCAACATCAGAGCCAAAGATGAAGACCGCATCTTCGGCATTAGATGGGCCCGTGTATTGGAAGGGGGAGTATTCACGGCCGACGCTCTGCTTCAGCTGGGCCCAGATTGCCGACACAAAATCGTAGACGTCCTTTGATGTGACGGATCGGAGGGCGGCAGATTCAACCGTCGTAGCCGAGGAGACGCTCTCCTTGCTGTTGCTGTCCACGCTACCCTTGCGACCCGAGGTTGAGGATGCCACTGACGAAGCCTTTGACGGGATTTCCGCGCTGGGCTCGACTGGGAGCGTAGCTACAGCCTCGACGCCTTCAATGGCTCCCGCGGCATCGGTTGGAGGGATAGGGTGCTCGGCAATGGTAGCGACACTTCCGTCGTCGGCATAGATGTTGGTGCCACCAATTCTGGCGCCCTGGAATAGTCTCACAGCCTCGAGGTTGAGGATGTCCTTGACGACGTCCACATCCTCGAAAGGGATGTGCTCATCCTCGGCCGACGATCCGGCATCGAAGAAATGGATCACACCCTTGCCCGACTTGATGGCAAGCGCGTGGGCCGTCAGGGCGATATCCTGCGCCTCCTGCAAGGTCTCGGATTGCAGGAATGTGAAGCCGGTGTTGCGGATGGCAGTGATGGAGGAGTAGTCGGGGTAGCGCGCGGGCTGCAGGGAGACATGGATCACAACGGGCAAATTTGCGAGTCGGTAGAGGTGGGGGACGGAGGAGAGGAGGATAGAGGAATTGGTGGTCACGGAGACGAGTTTGCCGTTGCGGATGGGGGTGAATACGGATAGCAAGGGGTCGGCATTGTGTCTGATGGTTTGAATCTATTGTCGTGCATCAGGTCAGCCTCGTGGGGGGATGTTGTTGAAGTTGTTGCCGAGGACTTACGTCTGGAACGCCACCCTCGCTGGCAGCAACAAGACTCCTGTCTTTGCGAGCGGCATAGCGGCGCAGATGGGATGAGAACTCGGATTCGAGTGATTGAGCGGCCTGAACAGAGATGATCACGTCGCTGGATAAGTAGGCAATTCGAGCGACTGTTGCAGCATCAAGTGGTCAGTAACATGGCGGACATAACGCGGGGTTGGGTCACAGCATGACGGAGACAGCAGCAGAGAACAAACAGCACAGAGAACAGAACCAGCGGGGGGGGGAGAGCAGTGCATGGGACAGGAACATACCAGCCTCTTCAGGCGTGCGGATCTTCAACGAAGGCGACGCCATATTGACAGAGTGGTGAGAACTCGTCCGCAGCGAACGAGGAGAAGAGGAGGAGAGAGAGTCTTGCTCAAGACGACGGAAGAGGAACACCATTTTTTTCTCTCTTTCTCTCGTCTCTCGAGTCTAATCTAATACGGAGTGCCTTAGTGTCAATGGGGCAATATGGGGCCCATGGGCAAAGAGAGACTCAGCCGTTTGGGACGTCACGTTAGTAAGGGAACTTTCGAACCTGGGCTCCTCCTGTTCTGAGCCCCGGGCGGTATTCGGAGTTTGAGCAGCAGGGGGTTTGGGGCAGAATGGCTACGAGATGGCTACAAGCGAGGGGCCCATCCTTCCAGCCAAAGAGCGACGCCGTGTTTGCGATCCATTACGCACCGCGCGGAGATGGCGGGGGGTGCTGATTGGTGCGAGCGCGGGCTGGGGCTGACTCAGCGCCGAGCACGCAATTTCCAGAGTCACCTGGTCAACTCGCGGGGTTTGAAAAGCTTTTTGAGTCTGCGAGATGTCTGGAGAGTCGAGACGCGATGCTTGGAACGGATGACAAAGAACATGCCCAGGACGGAAATACTATATGTCAACGAACCTCGGCGGATTGGGGGGGATGGGGTGATGCGATGAGGTCGGGCTACGGAGGAGACGGTGATAGCTACGGAGTAGAGAGGATGATGCCAGAAGGATGATGCCAGAGGAGGGGGGCAAAAACTGACTCAAAGGAGGCAACAGCAGGAGGCAAAATGAGCCAAGAAGAGCACGCAAAGTTGAGGCCATCCCAGCGAATAAGCTGTGTTCGGTCATCACGTGCTGCTAGGTCCTTGGCTTCCGTCTCCCCCATCATTAAGGTAACTATCAGGTACAGTAGGTAGCCGCCCGCTTCATTACATACAGGAAATGCCCTCTTTCCCCCCCCCCCCCCAAAACGGACCGAACAGTAGGTATTATTAGAAGATGCTGGCCCCTCTCCAAATCAGATCCCCCCCCCCGCGGCCACGACCCAAAGAACGCCTTCGACCGCTGATGCAGCAACAATCATCCATCACTCGTATGGCCGCTCCCTGAAATCCCGTAGCGCCACGTATATACAACCCCCTTCATCCCCCCACTAGCATCTCTCTCACCCCTTCACCAGGTTTGGCGGCGGGACGGGAGGCCCTGTGCCGCTACGGGCCCTCCGTTCTCTCTCCAGCGTGCCCGGAGGCCCAGAGACCAGTTTCCTACTCCTAAATCTTCCGTGCAGGCCTCGAGCCCAGTCATCATCAGCCTGGCCGCCAAGCCAATAGCTCCGTCCAACCTTCACCATGATTCTCCCCAGCTTCCCCTTCCACCCTTGGCCTCCTGATTTGCCAATCGCAAATGGGTCATCGGCCGGCGCATCGCTGCTCCCATCCATATGGACCTGTAACTTGGACGACGGCGACGTATACATATGTTGTCGTAGAACCTGTCTCGCAAACGCCATCATGACGAGGATGAAGTAGACCCGGATCAGGGTCAGGAGCACCACCACTATCAGACTGGGTATGCTCTCTTCAATCCCTACTCCATGTCCAACACTGGGCGTTCCAGCTGCGGCTGCGGCTGCCACAGCATCACGGGCAGCACCCGCTGACTTGCTGAGATTGTTCTTGGGGTTCGTGAAGCCGGCTGTGTCGTCGATTGTGCCGCTGCCGGGAGCACTGCTAGGAATATGGGTATGTGACTCGTCCGCGCTGACGGCAAGGAACCACGTTACCGCAAATGCGGAGGTGAAGGCCGTGTTGACGACAGTATCGATGAGGTAGAACCATGCCAGCGCGAGGCATTGAAACGGGCTTTGTTTTCGGATGTGTGGCATAAGGAAGGCAATGAGAACGAGTGCGCCCAGCGAATACAGGTACATGCAGAGTTGTAACGGCGACAGGTGGAAGCCGGTGAGGATGGCGAGCAGTCCGTAGAACCCAGTGATTTTGTTAAATATCATGCTCAGCGAGATCATCTCAGCCCCGGTACGCAAGCTCATGATGTAGAGGAAACTCTGCATACTGGTTAGTCTCCTGTTGGTCGTTTCACAGGACTTCACGTTGAGGAGGAGATAGGGGGAGGAGGGCCGCGTACCTTCGGGCGCGGAATCCGCAGCCATCGCGGTATGATGGCCATCTTGAGGATCGCAGCGTCGAATCTGTGGAGGTTGATGAACTCAGACTTGTTGGAAGGAGAGAAAGCCGGCGTGGCCGGGCGGCTGAGTATACGGAGTAATCTTTGCGCCAAGGATCTACACGTGATCCAGAAATCAGGGTCCAACCGAAATCAGATAAGGTCGAACGTAGACTCCCACTCGCACACATTAAACAGGCAAAGAAGCAACAGTTGCTACCCTAAGAACAGTGGACCCGGAGGACAAAAGAGGTGGGGTGACTTTTTCTTCTATTGACTCTCATCATATGTACCTATGCCATATCTTTCACATGCTACAGACTAAACTCCGCCTCCGTCTATTTAGACAACTGAGCCTTGAATCAGGAAATCTCCTCTACTCCTCCTATGATATAGTTCCCATATATCTTCTTCCCCTTCATCTTCTTTCCCTTCATCTTCTTTCCCTTCATCTTCTTTCCCTTCATCTTCTTTCCCTTCATCTTCTTTCCCTTCCTCATCACTATTCACAGACCAGCATTGTCATCCATCGCACCGTCATCTTTCCCAAAGCATCCCTTATCACTGCACTGCACCACGCTGATCTTCCTGAACCCTTTGCTGAGAAGCTCATCAATCTCTCATCATTCCTCCCATCGACTCAAGCTGGCCAGTATGACGATTTCGACCTCAATTGAGCCAATCGCCGCTTCCAGCGAAGCCTGCGATGATGTTGATCAGCCAACGGGCAGCTAGTTGCTGAGATGTAGAAGCAGATAATGTATTCGATGTTCCTTCCGTAGCGTTGGACCTTTTGAAGTTTTGAGGGAGGATGTGTGGGTGTAGCATTGTTCCAAGCACTGATCCATGCAGGGTGCAAGAAAGAACCAGACTGCATACGTTCTTGGTGTTGGATTTCTGATGATGTGTTGTAAAAGCAGCGCAGCAACCACAGCAATGAGGCGGTTGTGCCCTTCGGAAACTCTGTGCTCTGAGACAGTCCTTCTAGGCATATGAGATCCAATTCATTCGAGGGCTAGTTGGTCGATTTCCTGCTGGCTAGAGCTTTGCTGTAGCGTTGTCGATGATGTTTTATCGTTGAAATGCCAGTGTTATTGCTGTCCAGTACTGACCAGAACACTCCTTGGGTAACAGTGTCCATTCGTGTGGTCGAGATTATCCGCCATTCTCACAGCAGCGAAACGGAGATGGCTTTTCCATGTGTCTCGTTCCTTTCATTCTTCCGAGAACTCGAAGTGGTGACAGTTGCCGTTCGAACAAGAACAGACAGGATGTCGAGAATGAGTTCTGGAGTAGTGAACGACAGGACAGAGATAGGACTTGATCGAAGGCTCGACTTCCGAGGGAGGGAGGCATAGATTTTTTGAGGCGGTTGTGCCCTAGGGCGAGTGGAGCTGCAAAATGCCAGTCACTTGATTCTATTTACCAAATACGCGGAAGTTGACTAACCACTGTGCTGCTCAACACTCGAGGATTGTCACACCGCATTCCAGCTACTTCCGCATCAGTCCCGAGACCTTGCGCTTGGCTGCTTCACAATTCAAGGCTATGGAGTCTCTATTCGTTTCCAACCAAGAGTAGGAAACGCCTAGACCCCCCATAACCTTGAGGTGAGACAGGAATCGGTCACGCAATTCTGGGGATCGACTGATGCGGATGTAGGAGCGGAAAGGATTGAAGCCCCGCATATCGAGAATAAAAATGTTTTGAACGCTGAGAAAACTAAGGATATTCGGACGCTGTCGAAATTTTGGGGTAGAGAGAAAAGAAGAGGAGGGAGAGTTGCTCAATTTATCCCATTGCCGCCGTTGTGTACTTCGCTCTTTCCTAGGAAAGCTCAATCTACATCGTTGGTACCTGCTACCTCTCCCTCTCCTTCTCCCTCTCCTTCTCCCTCTCCTTCTCCCTCTCCTTCTCCCTCTCCTTCTCCCTCTCCTTCTCTCTCTCCTTTTCCCTCTCCCTTTCCCTCTCCTTCTCCTTCTCCTTCCCCCTCCCCTTCTCCCTCTCCCTTTTCCTTCTCCCTACCCCCAAAAGAAAGACAAATTAACACTAGGTTTAGATACGACAACACTTCACAAGCGCGATTCCGGACCCTTTTCGTTAATCTTGTCTTCGGCAGCTCCCCTGGTTCTTCTTTCGCATCTCCATTTCCATTAGCATTTTCTTCTTTACTGTGGCGATCCGCAACCTCTTGGTCGCATGAGCTGCGGCTTCGAAATCCCCGAGACTGGACGTGGGGCAGGTGGCTGACTGCCGGTTTTTGGTTTTGGAAATGAGGAATCTGAGGTAGGACGCCGGATCGGGATTGATGGGTGTACGGGCGGAGAAGATGAAAGTAAAGGCGCGAGGGAGGTGCGCTACGTGGACTTGTGATGCTCGTGAAGAGCGGAAGGCGGTAGCTGACTGCCAGTTTTTGGTTTTGGAAATGAGGAATCTGAG
>NW_020194481.1:897425-913797 GCF_003019875.1 Amorphotheca resinae ATCC 22711
AAGATGAAAGTAAAGGCGCGAGGGAGGTGCGCTGCGTGGACTTGCGATGCTCGTGAAGAGAGGAAGGCGGTGGCTGACTGCCAGTTTTTGGTTTTGGAAATGAGGAATCTGAGGTAGGACGGATCGGGATTGAGTGTATGGGCGGAGAAGATGAAAGTAAAGGCGCGAGGGAAGTGCGCTGCGTGGACTTGCGATGCTCGTGAAGAGCGGAAGGCGGTGGCTGAGAGGTCCTGACATCGTTGCTCGGTAGGTTATGGATCCGTACGTAGTGTGAAGATTTTGAGTTGATAGGTATCCTTCGAATAATCTCTATGAAAATGTTAACAAACGAAGGTTTAGAGCTGAGATAGAAATCGAGTTGTAGGTAGTGGTGCGAGTGCTAATCATTAGTTCGAGTCGAGTACTTAATGAGACGCCCGTGGTTGATGGACTGAGAATATATGGTATCGTACCTGGAAGGGTATCGTACCTTGGATGGGTGAGTAACTAGTAGCAGGTGTGACGTGCGTGATGCGGCTCAACAGCATAGGCGCTGGAACGCGATTCTCGAGAGAGAGATGAGTTCCTAGAGCTGAGCAGTTCGTCTATAGATCATTTCTATCATATCCTCTGGAACTCAGGGGATTGCTGTAGTGAGTTGGGTCATTCGATCATGGGGATGGAAAATCAAAAGACCCGCCTTGTGATGATACCACGCCCTGGTGAAATAAATAGTATCTATTAATACAGTGGATGTGACTCAGGGGATACGGTGTCTAAGGTAGAATATTTAGCGGCTGCTTGTCAGTGGTATAAGATGTTGGTGTGATCAGTGGCACTGATCACCAAGGATGCTTATCCTCATATAAAACCCTAATTGGAGGAGGATAGAAGGTCCTGTCATTAAGCACCATCATATCCTTCCTATATTGCTAAGGTGAGGCTTCTAGTTGTCTAGAACGGACTTGCTTGTCTTGCGTTAGACAGCCCGTCCGCTACACCCATAGTACGAAGATAGGAGGAGGATTTGCTCAGATGGTTGAAAAGCAATGTCATAGAATAGAACTATCTATTCCTTCAGCTTTAATATCAGACATACAGCTCCAATTCTGACTCTCCCATATAACACCATAGCGAGTTTGTGCTTAGACAAGGATGAGTCTGGTATTTGAGAAACTGGAATACTGTAACCAGCAAAAGATATGTGCGAATAGGTCCGCTGTGGATTCAAATATGCATTGTAGAAATTTCAGAATGGAAATAATCGAAGAGGCTTTTGGGGATCTCAATGTGATATGCATTTGAGATTTATACTGTACCGTTTTGATATTGAGAAAGCCTTAGGGGATATAAGATTTTGATTCGAAGCGTGGTATATCTGGAGGAATTTGCTGAGCTTGATGGAAGAGAAAGAAAAGGGCTTACAAAGAGTGGAAAGATAACTGGCACTCTCAGGTAGAGCTTGTGTGATCTCGAGAGAATAGGATGGAGAAGGAGCTTCTTGAGATCTTAGAGACTATGTCGAATTGAAAGCTTCACGTACACTTGATAATATAAATAGCTTTTCCCAATAGAGGTCATCATGTCAAACAGTAGAGACGTCTACCATCTCCCGCTAGAGGCGTATAAAAGTAGGCCCTACCTAAATCTCCTCCAGGCTTTGCTAAACTTCCGCCCTATTCCTAACCTAGAATTTGCTGAATAATTTTGAGTGTGTATCTATTGTACCTAGTAATTGGTGCCGAGCTTCAAGAGTCAAGACCGATGTCCCTCGTGAGGCTGAGCTGAGTTGCATTGACCTGTTGACCGTGGGCTGAGCTATTTCGAGCCGCCACACCCGGTAGGGAGTGTGCGCGAGCAAAGTTACCAACAGCTCAGAAGACCTTCAACAAGTATAAGTTCCGGGTTTGCAAGAATATAAAACCGAGCTGATGCCGCAGCAGTGATGCGTGCCCTATAACGCCAGTTTTCCTGTCTTCTTTTCCTCTTTTAATACAGGCCCCTTACTTTTCAACAAATCCATCGGGAACCCCTTACTTCCAGCCTCCTATTAATATTGTAACTAGGCGTTCGCAGAACTCTCGACTTTTCAGCCACACGGGATCGCCGTCATATGTGCAACATCAAGCAACGGGTGCAGACGACTAAATACATTTATATTGGATAAGGTAGTCCCTTTTAACTCGTCGATAACGTTCGCTAGGCGGACATAGATAGATAGTGCTCCTCTTGAAAGGTAATGGTAATGATGGCGTTGAGCCTCGCAATCCTTTCCCCCCCTCTTTTTCAACCCTTATCACAAACAGTCCAATCTTTACCTCCGCAAGTCGTCTTTTCCGAAGGATTTGTCAGGGCTATGTTGTATCACCCCTTCCAAGAAGCTAGGTATGCGACTTATTCTCCTTCTCATACAGTCATATCGTTCTCAAAACCAAAGTTGCTGCCCTATGTATATGTACTTCTGATTCCGGATTAGGTAGACAACCTTTACATGGGCTCAAATGATTGATGTGTATCCCCGGGTTGGATCAAAAGCGGCGGTAGAGTGTCGGTATATCGTTCACACTTTTCGGGTAGGTAGTTTTCAAGTAAATCCTTCGAGGACCTGATTCCCGGATTCGAGAGACGCGATTAGGTTACGTGTGATATACTCGAGCGCCATCTTAGATATATGAGTTCTGAAGATGCATTTTGGAGGTTATTAATGCTGATGCGCCGGAAGCTGGAGAGATAGCCCAATTCTCCTTAGTCTGCGGTCGTATTATGTACTTCATTTTCTCTTATTCTGGGTAGAATTAAAGTATCTCTACAGAAGGCAGAATACAACGTACAAGGACTCTTTTCATTCCTTACGCTGTTTTTCTCACACGAGTAAAGATGTTACAGTTCGTACCTACCTACCTAAGGTACCTTAGCCTTCACATGTAGATATTGAAAGAAGGGCTCAGGTCTACTGGATCCGGTCCACGAAACCACTTCTGAATGGACTTGTTAACAAGCATAGAGGATTCATTATTTCGGTGATCAGTATTACTACATTACTGAATACTCCAAAAGGGCCGCTCCGCTCTCGGTATCATACAATGCTAATCTGCTGAGCGCTATGCCTCATATCCTTGAGCGTTCCGAATAAGTCCAAAATTTCATAGCCGTGAGGCCCTCCCTCATCTTGAGTCCTTCAACATGCACATCCCTCCTGGCTGACCGGCGCTTGGTTGATATCGACATCGATCCCTGAGTTGACGGTCAGTGATTGATACTTCAATTTACCTGTGGGGGCGGGGAGGGGGGCCTACTCGTATTTTCGGTAGCTGCAGCGCCCTCTGCGCCGTCCATCCCTGGTAATGCCTGCGCTATCCTCCTGAATAGGTTCTTAACGTTATGTCCAACCTTTGCACTCGTCTCGATGAACATGAGGTTGTTCTTCTTTGCCTCTTCCTCGCCCTGCGCTGTTGTAACCTCTCGCTTGTCATTCAAATCCGTCTTGTTTCCCACCAACACAATTATCACATCGTTTCCGCGCTCGCCTCGCACATCGTCTACCCATTTCCGTGTGTTCTGGAATGACTTCGCATCTTCATAGCGTTAGAGATATCAAGCAGTCGCACAGTACAAACACATACTCGATATATCGTATACCACCACTGCCACGCTTGAATCTCGGATGTAGGAGGGAATTAAACTTCGGAACCGCTCCTGTCCCGCTGTGTCCCATAATTGTAATCGCACTGTTCGGTCTTCAAGGTACATGGTCTGCGCCAAGCGGTCAGCTTCCTATTCCATCGCCCTGCTACGTGCCGCTCACTTTGGAGAGGAAGTCGATGCCTATTGTCGCCTGGTACATATTATCGAAAGAGTCGTACATGAAGCGCGTGATGAGCGACGTCTTGCCAACTGTACGCCATGAAGGTCAGCGGGGGTTCGATCCTCCTATCCAGAACTTGCCACGCACCGCTTTGCTCGCCGAGGAAGACCAATCTATATAATCTTTAGCAACAGCGTCTCTATGACTTGTGGTCGTCGCATACTTGAACTTCTTCAGAGGGTTGTTGTATGATCCGGTGCCGCCTGCTTGTGCCATCGTGTCTGTGGTTGGTACGTCAAGGGAACAGAAAGGTAGAAAGCAATTCGAGCAGTGAAGACAGAGGGTCGAGCTGTTCAGAGTGGGTATGGGGTACAAAGAAGCCTACGGAGATAATACAGTGTAAAGGAGAGCATGGAGCGAGCCGGCCTAGAGCCAGACGCGCCAGCTTTGCTTCTAAACCTCGGGAACCAATCGGCGCATGACACCGGCGGTACCTTACTCCGTAGGACTCGGAATAAACCTTAAATAAATATTTGCGAAAATTCAATCGCCAAAAGAAATCGAGGCTTATCAACGCATCGCGACCCTCACTCTCCTACAAGCAAGATGCCTATCATTAAGCCCGCAGCGGCGTCGCCAGAGGCGCCTCAACAACACAAGCAACCGTCTCGGAAAGGCAAGAAGGCCTGGAGGAAGAATGTCGACGTCACGGAAATTCAAGAGGGTTTGGAGGAGGTGCGGGACGAAGTGATCAAAGGGTAGATAGAAGATCAATCCTGTCTGTCCTTACGAGCCATAATTGACCCTATCGCAGTGGAGTTATCGCCGAGAAGGATTCAGCCGAGCTGTTCACTGTCGATACCGCTGGTGACGCCGGCATAACGAAGAAGTACTTGAAGGGTTCCAAGCCGCTCAAGGCCGACGAGATCATTGCGCAGCGGTCTGCTGTCCCAGCTGTGTCTATGCGGAAGCGTTCTGGTGATGCAACTACGGATGGAATTATCTTGGCCAAGCGCTCAAGAACCAGCTATGTAACACACAAGGAGCTCACGCGGCTACGAAATATTGCCGATGGACGACAGGGAGACGCCCTTGTGGAGGTCACGGAAGCATCCTACGATCCATGGGACCCCCAAAGGGAAGCAGAAGAAGAAAAGCAAGACCCCAGGTTTTCCTTCCTCGAGAAGGCCCCGAAGAGGAAGCCTCCGGTCACGCTAAAACACAAACCCATCTCTCTAGCTGCCAGCGGGAAGGAGATCCCAGCAGTCAAGAAGCCAGAGGGAGGATACAGCTACAACCCAATGTATACAGACTACGAAGAGCGTCTCATGACCGAAGGGGAGAAAGCGCTCGCCGCCGAGAGGAAACGATTAGCCGAGCTTGAAGAGGAACGGCTTAAGCGTGAAGCGGCCGCAAGATCAGCCGCTGAAGCCGAGGCTGCAGAGGCACGAGCCGAATTGTCAGAGTGGGAGGAAGACTCTGTATGGGAGGGTTTCGAGAGCGGGACTGAGGACGTACGTGTGACTGCCAAGCGACCCGAGCGCAAGACACCGGCGCAGAGGAACCGAATCAAAAGGAGAAAAGAAGAAGAGCGGAAGGCGAAGATGGCTGCGAATATCAAGAAAAAGAACGAACAAGCCGCGCAGATCAAGAAGATTGCAGAGGCCATTGCTGAGAAGGAAAAGGAACGTGCACTGGCACTTGCCAAGAAGGATGATAGTAGCAGCGAGGGTGACGATCTAGAACTGCGAAGAAGGAAACTAGGCAAGATTGCCCTGCCGGAGAAGGATCTGGAGTTGGTCCTCCCAGATGAGTTGCAGGACTCACTGAGGCTTCTGAAGCCGGAAGGCAACCTGTTGAAGGAGAGGTATAGGAATTTACTGGTTCGCGGTAAAGTCGAGAGCAGGCGGCCCATCAGCTTTGCTAAGAAAGCCAAGAGGAAAGCAACGGAAAAATGGACACATAAGGATTTCATGCTGTATTAGAGAGTTTCTGGGGACACGGCAATATATCACACGACGCCATACATCACGGTTGCAAATTGACTGTGAAGTGTGCATATATATGATCGATCCATTCTTCGTACAGTGCGCCCCGTCCAATCATTCCGTAACCCTCAGCTACATTCTAGCTTGCCGTTTGCAGAAAAAGGGGTGAACTATTAGAACTACATGTAATAACTGTACACGGTTCCTATCCCCCGAGTTCCAATCCGCCTACCAACTCATGAGATCTGAAAAAGAAGCAATTAGTTAATACATCCAAACACGTTATATAGGTGACTTACCTCTGCCAAACAGAGCTCTCTTCGCCCAATCCATCGCCAGCAGAATCCTCGTCCGGAGACTCACGCTCTGCGCAAAATACACACTGCGCCAGGCGTAAACCGCCCACAACCCGCCCGTCAGACTCCAGCCTCGGCCGAGGTCAAAGACGGCCGAGTTCCCGATGTAAGCCAGGCTTCCCAGATGGTGGTATTCGAAGGGCTTGTAGACAGCCTCGTCGATAGCACCATCCCGGACTTCGTTGACGGCCATGCCAGGGAGCGCCTGCGCTATCTTGTTGAATTTATGACCGAGATATTTCCCCTGTTGATGAGCGCGTTGCGCCGTTGCCGGGAGGGAGGTTAGCTTGCTGTCAATCTGCATCAGGAGTTCGCGCAATTCGCCAAATTCGAGTGTTCCGGACTTGTCTTTGTCGAAGGTGGCGAAGAGCCTGTCGAGGCGTTTGAGGTGCTCTGCTGCTTGGGGGAAGCGCCTGCGAACCTTCTGAGCAAGGTCGCGCCACTCGGAGAACGTAAGGTGCATGGATTCTGGGTCTCCCTTCTCCCACGTCATACTTCGTAGGTAAGTGAAGACATGATCGGCAATGTTGTTTTGGACCGTAGAACAATCACCAATGGCATATACGTCTCCCAACGGGGCCCCACACAGCCGGAGATGGGTGTCCGTCTCCAGAGCATGACGATTTGTTTGTGCAGACCCGAGAGCGGCCGCAACTCTTTGGCAGAATTCGGTTTGGGAGACCCCAGTTGACCAAAGGCAGAATCCCATGGGTAGCTCTTTCGTAATCGTCGCCCCATTTTCATCCTTTTGGGTGAACAAGATCTTGTCTGGTCGAACTTCTTTGACTCTCGAGTTCGTGAGGACTTCAACTTGGTCGCGAGCGAAGCGGTCTTCAGCATATCTCGAGACTGCCTCATCATATGTGTTAAGAATATGTCCTCTGCTCTGAATCAAGTGTACTGAGATCTCATTGCGAAGAATCTTCGGAAAGTATTCAGTCAGGTCCTCGTTCAGTAGATCGAATAGCTCAGCCGCAAATTCCACACCGGTTGGTCCTCCACCACTAACGACAAATGAGAGCAGTCTTTTTCTCTCCTCGTCAGAAGTTGTAGGTAGGCAAGCAGACTCCAAATTTGTCATGATTTGGTTGCGGATCTGATGCGCATCGTCGATGTCCTTCAGGAAGTGGCAATTCTCAAGACCCTTGACACCGTGGGGATTTGTAGTCGATCCGACACCAATGACAAGTTTATCGTAGGGAAGATAGAACCGTACTTCATTTCCAGCGGGGTCTTTCTGCGACAGTTCAACCAGTTTCTCGGAGAACTCAACATTTTCAGCTGTAGCCCGGATGAAATGACCTCTCACTTTGTGAACAATCCTCCGGATCGGCTCCACCAGAGATCTGTATTCCAGTGTCCCGACAGTTGCGGACGGCAACATGGGGGTGAAGAGGAAGTAGTTGGTCGGTGATACCAGTGTCACGTGGTAGTTGTCTGGGTTCAGCGTCTTGATAAGAGCAACGCTACCCCATCCGCTTCCAAGGACCACGAGTCTTGGTTTACTCGTCTGATCCTCCATTTCCATGTCGTCGTTATCGTCGATTTGAACCTCAGCTATAGGGAGATTCTTCGGCCCGCCTCTTCTTGGACTCAATGCCAACTTGGAGACTTGGATGTCTTTGAAGGACGGATCTTCGCGGTAAGTCGAGGCATCATAGATGAAGAACCCAACAACACCAAGCCCCAGAATTGCTATCGAACCACCAAACCATGCAGCAGACCGGTATATGAAGTTAAGGGCGCGGGATTGTGTTCGTGGCAAAGGTTTACCGGATACAAATCGGATGTTTTGGCGGGGGAGCAGATGGCTGGACGGCGTCTGCGAGACGAGGGCAGGCTGCGGGCGCCATCGGTTTGAGTGCAGACTCCGAGCACTCGTGAAGCCGTAGACAATAGATCGGTGCTTTGGGAGGAATGCTGGGTTTCTAGAAGTTCTGGACAAGCAACTGAGCCCGAAGCGCGTGGTGCACGCGACCGGCTGCAGTCGCAGCATTGTTGGCGCTTTCTGATCTGTGGATTTGAGACTAAGGAGTGTAGATCATATTCGCAGAGAGCCGGCCTCAAAGGGATGACGGCGGGTATCAATCAAGAAAGTTTATGAACAGAGGTTGCCAGCTGTGAAGTGAAAGGTACTTGGCGGGGAGTATTTATGTAGGTAGCAAGGTAGATCAATCAAAATCAAGGCACAGGACGGATCTCGCGGGAGAGCTGCTGTTAGTGACCTCTTTAGCACCACCTACCTAGGACTTGAAAGCATAGCCAAGACACGCGATGCACAACAAGGAATCCACACAAGACTCATTATACTGTACTATTAATTGATTATTTAGGCTGAAGATGTTTTGAGTTTTGCAACGCAACATTTAAGCAACTTGCAGGCATGAGGCTGGTGTTCCTGTGATGTTCCTGTCAATTAATAAAACCCCAGATCTCTTACACAGTACGCCCGACTATGTCCTGCCAATGATAGAGAAAGTCAGGGAAGTAAGCCATCTAGTCGTGAACCTGTTAATGCATGTACCGAGTGCGCCTGAACCCGCTGGCGCCATCCCAATCCAAACTCCCATTATTACCTTACAATATAATAACGCCAGAATCGCACGTCCAATTCAATCCTCATGTAATCATGGGTTCAAGGCCATTATCTTGGATATCGTCATTCTCATCCGCATCGAGTCCGAGTCCAATTCGAGCTGGGAGATCGATTTTATTTTCACGAGCAGTGTTTTCAGCCCATGCGCGGAGGCGAACTAGATTTCTAATAGCAGCATCTCGTCTTTGGTTTTGACAAGTCAAGATAGCCTTGTTCACTCTGTCGGCCACCGACCTTCGAAGGTCTGGGTGCAAAATCGCGGCAAGTTGTGGCTCAAGGTTGTCTGCGGGAAAGACAAGCAGAGCCATCGTTCGCTCTAGATCTTCCAAGAATTCTGGATTTGTAGGTGCACGCGGTGCAAGTTCTGTAGTAGCAAAAGTCAATGCCGGTGTAATGTCACTTCCTGGAGTAGCGTTGCATGTTCGAATAAGCTCTACTAGTTGAAGCCGAAGGAGTGCGAAATGGAGGGATGGGTCGGTGTCAAGGACCTGTTTCATTCTGTCAGTGATGGAAACGTTGAGCTTCTTATTTATAGCTAAGCTAAGGTGTTGTTTTGCTCATACTGAGGACTGAAGTTGGTAATTTTTCTCATCAACGACCCGAAGGCTATATGAGTGGTGCATGAACTCGTGTCTAATCATAGCAGAATCTGAGGAAAGAAAATATTGCATTGGCTTACCTGAGGTTCAAGTTCGTTCAATGCCTCAATTGCTTCTTGAATGCTTCCTGAATGAATTGAGTGTTGTATCTGCTGACGAGCTTTGATAGATTCTTCCTCCTGAGTTGGTCGAAGGTTTGCTTCTTTTGAGAGACTAGCAGCAGCGGATGAATAGCCTTCCGTAGTGAGATAGTCCAAGATCAGGGCGTTAATGTCACTATCCAATTCAAATAACGTCAGCCCGTGCAGACCAGAAAATTCCCTCGCAACAGTTGTTGGATGCTTTGACAAAGTTTGCCAGAGGCAACTGATCAGATAGACAACTAAATAAGTTCTCCGCATGCGTAATTTTTAGGAGAGATTCCCAGTTGATGAAAGTCATCATGTAGAGCCGGCCAGAAGCTGAAAGCCTGACATGGTGGGGAGCGACGAATATGTGCACAGGTGTGATTCATACCTTTTCATAGGTTTGACTTCGTCAACTCGGCTCTCGAAGGCATGCCGCAGAGGGGTGGTTGTAGAAGCCGCTGAAGAGGTCTGAAAAGACGTCAGGGCTCAGCACCATGAGCAAGCGGGCTGGAAAAAGACCGACCATTCTTGCAGCGACGGAGACTATCTAGTCTCCAGTCTCCATCCGAGACACCTAGTACGACAATTAAAGAAGGCTGGAGTGTCCAGCACTGTCGCCGATGAATGAGGTGGGGTGGTATGTGAGGAAGAGAAGAAGGTGATGAGGGGGAAGAGGGAGGGTTTTATAGGTGAGAGGAAGGAAATGTGCGGCTCAGAGTGCAGGGAAAGGAAAAGCTTTGAAGCGGCGCCAGTAAAAGGGGTCTTACCAATAGCGGTTACCGTGCCTACGTACCCGGACTCTTCTGGCCACCGTATCATGGCGCGGAACGAAGGTACTTCTCGGCTGCCGCATGGTACCTCAGGTACGGACTTCTAAACTTCACTCGAGATACCAAGTATAATTACCCTCACGTGCTCTATCCATTTATCTGGCTCTTAGGTAAATATATTGAGGTTGTGGAAACGCTCAGAGATAAGGATAGCATCGACCCCCTCGCTCACTTATTTCTTCATTCCCTCAGCCTTTGTGCTAGCAAACTTGGTCGTTTTCGCGCAAGATGCGGTTCTAAGAGCTATCTACATCTCAAGACAGATTGGCACTTGCACGGGAGAGCTGTCCTGTTCTCTGGCACACTCATCAAGTCTGACACTCAGGATTCAGTGAACCGTCACCATGGCCGATATTGTGCGTGAGCGGGCTCATTATTCACCACCTTGGGCAGACGTCAGCATCATCGGTATAGCTGGGTCCTCAGGATCAGGTAAATCCACATTATCTCATGCGATCGTGTCCAAATTAAATCTGCCCTGGGTTGTCATTCTCTCAATGGTAACTTTTAGCCTGCAGCGGACATGTATTATTGCAAGTTACTGATCTGGGGCTTAGGATTCGTTCTACAAGACGTTGGATGAGGAATCGTCTCGGCGGGCCTTCAGGAACGAGTATGATTTCGACTCGCCCGAAGCTATTGATTTCGATGTTCTGGTGAGCCGCTTGCGCGACCTCAAAGCAGGGTCTGCTCCCTCTTACCACATAGCTTTCCGGCCTCCAATTGACAAAGACACACAGAAAGAGGGCAGAAATCCCAATCTACTCGTTTGCAAAACACGCGAGAGAAGAGAGGACTACTTCTATATACTCTCCCCACGTTCTGATCTTGGAGGGTATATTTGCTTTGTACGATCCTCGTGTCCTTGAGTTGCTGGATATGAAGGTATTCATTTCCTTTTCCCTAAGTCTCTTAAAACAATGGTTTGGATTTTGGTAATTGACGTTCAACTAATTTAGATTTTCTGTGAAGCTGACGCAGATACGTGTCTATCCCGAAGAAGTATGCCCCTTCCAGTGACTTGCTTAGGCAACACATTTAATTTGACCCACTGAACATTCTCGTTATCGTGAGGTATCAGTGATGCTAGGGTCTTTTGTGATGATCCAGGATTTGTAGAACAAGTGTCTCTATCGTAAACATCAATCGGAGGCCGAAGAAGTTTTCGGGTTACCTTTGTCCGCAATATGATTTATATTCGATAGCCTAGACCCTATATTTGTCATCCCAAAGTCACTGACATCCATCACACAGTTTTACGAGATGTCGCAGAGCGTGGCAGGGACATTGAAGGCTGTATCAAGCAGTGGTTTGGTTTCGTGAAGCCGAATTTTGAACGATACGTGGAACCCCAAAGAAAGGTGGCTGGTAAGTTCAGTCTTCAACAGTCGTTGGACTGATTTAATATAGTATAGATGTAATTGTGCCGAGAGGGGTTGAGAACAGAGTTGCCATCAGTAAGTAAACTACAACCATGTACTTGGTCACAGATATTAACATTTTTAAGCTATGGTTGTTCAATACATCGAGCGCAAGTTGATTGAAAAGTCCAAATCTCATCGCGCCGCCCTCAAGAAACTAGGCCAAAGCGCCGAGGATGACCCCCTGTCGGCAAATGTTCTGCTCCTCGACCAAACTCCTCAACTTCGAGGGATGAGTACCATAATTCAGGACATAGATACTCCAGCAGAGGACTTCATATTCTATTTTGACCGGCTAGCTACATTTCTCGTGGAACAGTAAGCTTGAACATCCCATTTTGGCCGAAGTTATGCTAATAGGCTAAGCGCCATGAATAATGTCTATTTCAAGGAGAAAACTGTTGAAACTCCAGTAGGCAATAAGTATCGAGGTTTGTCACCGACGGGTGAGGTCAGTGCGGTTATTGTTCTTCGCGCCGGTGCTGCTTTTGAGGTAAGCCTTGCCACTTTTAAGACTGGTTTATATTTGAATTAACCTTAAATCATTGATAGACAGGATTAAAGCGAGTAATTCCAGACTGCAGAACGGGACGTCTTCTCATCCAATCCAATGTTCGTACAGGCGAACCGGAGTTGCACTATCTGAAACTTCCAGAAGATATCAAAACGCATGACAGTGTGCTCTTATTAGATCCCCAAGTAAGTTAAGGTTTACTACCGATGCAAGACCAAAGGCTGATGTTGTAAGATGTCGAGCGGAGGGGCTGCCTTGATGGCAGTGCAAGTCCTTGTGGACCACGGCGTTCCAGAAGAAAAGATTGTCTTCGTCACTTATTTTGCTGGAAGGATCGGTCTCAACAGATTAACGAATGTGTTCCCAGGTGTTAGAGTGGTTGTGTCCACTATAGTTGCAGACTTTGAGGAGAGATGGATCGAGAAGCGTTACTTCGGCTGCTGATGTCAAAGATGGATCTCGATATAATCGACCTGCGGGAAATCTATGCGGATAACTTTGGGTTTACCTACCTTATCTGAGATCTATTCTACAATTTAAGATCTGGATCGGTTTAGCTTCAGGGGACTTGGAACTGACTTGGAACTGAAGGCCGTCGACAGCATGCCAAGAGTCCTATGGTTCTTACCCGAGCCTCGAATGGAACCAAAATTATGGCTCAGCCTCCAAACAATTGTAACCTTTCCCCAACAGCGATAGCGAAACTAGGTCCGCATACTATTTCCTTCGAAATCTGATAACTTTCAACTACAGTGCTGCACCTAGCCATGGTGTGCTGTCGCGTCCCTACACCAAGAAGATCTGAAGTTGCCTAGAACCTTGTGGTCTGAAGTTAGATCCCAAAGTCCTTTCCTAGAAGTGCTCTAGCTTTCCCTTACGGCATCCGTTCCTTTCGACTTGTCCACGCGTACTATGTGTGATGGATTCTCTTCTTGGTTAGACCTGACAAGCCTTCCTCTATCGAATATCGGCCAGTTAATAGTCAAGGTAACGCTTCAATATAGAACGCGAATACTTTTGGGATTCCAACACTCCAAACTTACTCGATGTTTTCCAGAAGCATTGTTTGCTTTGGATTTTGTTTAGTTCTTCTTGACTGGTTTTAGCTAGTTGGTCGTTTTCAGGGCCAATGAATGGTTTAGCCCGCACTACTTCTGATTTCAAAGTTACTGTATAGTGTATTCAAGTATGCAGCTGACTTTGACACTCTTCTAACCACGTGGAGCAAGTCGAAAGGTAAGCATGCTCTGACTAGTGGAATTATATAAACCCTTCGTGCGAGGTGGTGCAGGTGATTCGGTCACCAGCTTCACACACGACCTTCCCCTCTTTCCCTCTTTCCCTAGTGAAGAGAAATGTTTCTGGTTAACTTCCGAATGTTTTGAACTAGTGTCGCAACATGAGTGAGTCCATGATCGTAACGTAGCAACCCCCCTGATGCATGAACGACAGTCCTATGTTTATAATCGTATACCCCCAGCCACACACTATTATATATAGCGGGCATTGTTTCCAGTTGCCTTCCTGTGAATTTCGATGCTTCTTGTGAGGAAATTCCGAAGTATCTTGGTTTTCTAAACTCACCATGTTGTTGGCGCGGCAGAATTCGATTTGGCTTTTGTTTACTGTCGCGAGTCAGGTTTCCGGAGCCCCAACCTCATCTGGGAGCTACACATCCCACGCAGAAGCGGCACTTAATACACTCCAAACTTGGTACGATGTTGACACTGGATTATACAACACAACTGGGTAAGAAAATTCTCTTTTTCTGGGATGTCTGGTTTACTGGTCGTGGAAAATGCTTTGCAATTCCATACCCATGTCCTTTGAATATAAAACCCAAAACACCATCTTTATGGAACAAAAGCATTGACTTAGAGATGTGTCAGATGGTGGAATTCTGCCAATTGCCTGACCACATTGGGGGACCTGGCAGCGGTTGATCCCACGGTCAAAGCTTCAGCCAAAGAGATCTTAGCCAACAGCATAGATAAGGCACAGAAGTTCAACCTTCAGATGGAGAAGGTCGTCATGCCGAATTTCAACATTGAGACAATCTACGCCAATAACGGATTTCTGGCCTCATTGCTCAGCCCGAACGGCTTTCTCAATGGATACTACGACGACGAAGGGTGGTGGACCCACGCTTGGATCCAAGCCTACGATGTCACGGGCGATATCCAGTACCTCGAAACGGCGGCCAGCATCTTTCAAGACATGAAGAACGGCAGTACCACCAATTGCGGAGGCGGGATCTGGTGGGATAAAGCACAGACATATGTCAATGCCATCGCCAACGAACTCTACTTGAGCGCCGCGGCACACCTTGCCAACCGAATGTTCGAAAAGGAATATTACCTCAACATCGCATTGGAGCAATGGGACTGGTTCCAAAAAAGCGGCATGATAAATTCCAAGAACACCATCAACGACGGGTTAACCTCCAGCTGCAAGAACAACGGCGGAACCGTCTGGTCCTACAACCAGGGAGTAATCCTCGGCGCGCTCGTCGAGCTCAACAAAGCCGCGCCAGACCCATCCTATCTCAAGGCCGCGTCCACTATCGCGACAGCCGCGCTCCAGGCCCTCTCAGACAGCAACGGCATCTTGCATGATCCATGCGAGCCGCACTGCGGCGCCGACGGGTCCCAGTTCAAGGGCATATTCATGCGCAATCTGCAGCGCTTGCAGCAGGTCGCGCCCAACCAAGCATTCCTCGCCTCCATCGCCGCAAACGCAGACAGCATCTGGGCCACAGATCGAGGCCCGCACGATCAACTGAGCCTGGTGTGGTCCGGGCCGTTCGTCGCGCCCGCGAATGCGTCAACGCACAGCTCGGCGCTGGATGCGCTGGTCGCGGCCGTCGCTTTCGAGGGCAAGGGGATCAGCTCTTGATGCTGCTGTTTGTTATTCATTGGTTCGAGTAGAGTTTCAGGGATTGGCGGGGCTGGGATGATATAATGCCATGACTCGAAGCCCCCCGCACTTCCGGGTTTTTCAGGCGGCGTCAGCGATATGATTTGGGTTTTGGATATTTAGGAGGATGTGAAAAGGGGGTTTGAACAATGCATATGTGCGGGTGAAAGTTTACACCCCGGGGAAAAGAGCCCTTGATACCTTAATGATAGTAAAAGAAACAGCAGTATGCGATGTTTTAACACGAGTGATTGAAAGATTGACGTCTCAACTGCTATTAAGGGCAGCGTTTCATGTGGTGGAAATCGAGTCCGGCAAATCTAACAGACAGGGACGTGAAGGAGACAGAAAGATGTCTGAGAAAGCACGTCTATCAAGGACCAAGGTAAATAAAAACAAAAGGAAACTGCCGCGCCCTATCTTCTATAGGAGAGGATAGGAGGCACGTATGAATGATTCTTAGAAGTCCTAATTGACCACACGAACTCCCTCGGGTGGGCTCGAACCACCAACCTCTCGATGGGTCTGCACAGGCCGAGAAGGCTTTGTAACAGTCGAACGCGCTAGCCAATTGCGCCACGAGGGATACTGCTGAAAGGCAATTTGTTTTGCCTGTTTGGTTTTCCCAGTCTGCTATTTCAATATCTATATAGCAATTCCTCTTGTTTAAATCCCTTTTTCACGTTCGTCCACTTTCTCGCTGTCTTGCTGTCTCGTTGTATCGGTCGGGCGCACTCAATCACTTCATTTGGATTGTGGTTAATTGAACTGTGGTTGATACCGCAAGGCTTTTCACAACCAAACACCCAGCTTGATGCACCGCTCTCCATGTCATTTGATATTATGGGATATCTACGGAGTATATACATCCCTCTCTCTCGCTCTCTCTCTCTCCCGCTAGCAAGAACCTGCTTTTGATATGAAGTCAAATCAAATGCGTGGACAGGCTCACTGAAAATATCTCCAGTACTTGATCGAATCATATACTCGGATTTCTTATATACCTAAGTCCTATGCAGGAATCAGAATTCACGATTCCGGTATCTGGCCTCCATTTTATCCTGTGGACTGAAAATCCGTCCATACGCTGGCGGGCACAGCGACCAATTATAAAATCGAGGGGGCAAGTGCCCTCTCCTTCGAAATAGTTATCTCTCCTCGAGAACTTGCCTGTGTTGACTTCTTATCCTGTCTCTGAAGCGAAATCAGCAGCACTCTCTAGAGATGCAACCCCCCCCCC